>NC_133464.1:7774750-8077500 GCF_048565385.1 Saimiri boliviensis | reverse complement strand
GTCAGTTTGCTGAGAATGATGGTTTCTAGCTTCATCCATGTCCCTGAAAAGTACATGAACTCATCCTTTTTTATGGCTGCATACTATTCCATGGTGTATATGTGCCATATCTTCTTTATCCAGTGTATCATTGATGGGCATTTGGGTTGGTTCCAGGTCTTTGCTATTGTAAACAGTGCTGCAATGAACATACGTATGCATGTGTCTTTATAACAGAACGATTTATAATCCTTTGGGTATGTACCCAGTAATGGAATTGCTGGGTCAAATGGAATTTCTATTTCTAGATCCTTGAGGAATCGCCACACTGTCTTCCACAATGGTTGAACTAATTTATACTCCCAGCAACAGTGTAAAAGTGTTCCTATCTCTCCACATTCTCTCCAGCATCTGTTGTCTCCAGATTTTTTAATGATCACCATTCTAACTGGTGTGAGATGGTATCTCAATGTGGTTTTGATTTGCATTTCTCTAATGACCAGTGATGATGAACATTTTTTCATGTTTGTTGGCTGCATAAATATCTTCTTTTGAAAAGTTTCTGTTCATATTCTTTGTCCATGTTTCAGTCCAGGTCCAGATGTGTTCACAGCTGAATTCTACCAGATGTACAAAGAGGAGCTGGTACCAATCCTTATGAAACGATTCCAAACAATACAAAAAGGGGGAATCCTTCCTAACTCATTTTATGAGACCAACATCATCCTGATACCAAAACCTGGCAGACACACAACTAAAAAAGAAAATTTCAGGCCAATATCCATGATGAACATTGATGTAAAAATCTTCAATAAAATACTGACAAACAGAATGCAGCAGCACATCAAAAAGCTTATCCATCACAATCAAGTAGGCTTCGTCCTGGGGATGCAAGGCTGGTTCAACATATGCAAATCTATAAACATAATCCATCACATAAACAGAACCAAAGACAAAAACCATGTGATTATCTCAATAGATGCAGAAAAGGCCGTTGACAATACTCAACAGCTCTTTATGCTAAAAAAAACTCTCAATAAACTAGCTATAGATAGAATGTGTCTCAAAATAATAAAAGCTATTTATGACAAACTCACAGCCAATATCATACTGAATGGACAAAAACTGGAAGCATTCCCTTTGAAATCTGGCACTAGAGAAGGATGCCCTCTCTCACCACTCCTATTCAATATAGTATTAGAAGTTCTAGCCAGAACAATCAGACAAGAGAAAGAAATAAAGGATATTTAATTAGTAAAAGAAGAAGTCAAATTGTCTCTGCAGATGACATGATTGTATATTTAGAAGACCCCACTGTCTCAGCCCAATATCTCCTGAAACTGATAAGCGACTTCAGCAAAGTCTCAGGATACAAAATCAATGCACAAAAATCACAAGCATTCCTATACACCAATAACAGACTAACAGAGAGCCAAATCATGAGCAAACTCCCATTCACAAATGCCACACAGAGAATAAAGTACCTAGGAACACAACTAACAAAGAATGTGAAGGACCTCTTCAAGGAGAACTACAAACCACTGCTCAAGGAAATAAAAGAGGGTGCAAACATATGGAAAAAACATTCCATGCTCATTGTTAGGAAAAATCAATATCATGAAAATGACCATACTGCCTAAAGTAATTTATAGATTCAATGCTATCCTCACCAAGCTACCATTGACCTTCTTCACAGAACTGGAGAAAACCACCTTAAACTTCATATAGAATCAAAAAAGAACCTGCATAGCCAAGACAATCCTGAGCAAAAAGAACAAAGATGGAGGCATCATGCTATCTGACATCAAACTATACTACAAGGCTACAGTAATCAAAACAGCATGGTACTAGTACCAAAACAGAGATATAGACCAATGGAACAGAACAGAAGCCTGGGAAGTAAGGCCACACATCTACAACCATCTGATCTTTGACAAATCTGACAAAAACAAGCAATGGGGAAAGCACACCCTGTTTAATAAAAGATGTTGGAAAAACTGGCTAGCCATATGCAGAAAGCTGAAACTGGACCCCTTCCTTACACCTTACACAAAAATTGACTCCAGATAGATTAAAGATTTAAACATAAGACCTAACACCATAAAAACCCTAGAAAAAAGCCTAGGCAATGACATTCAGGACATAGGCACAGGTAAGGACTTCATGACTAAAGCACCAAAAGCAATGGCAGCAAAAGCCAAAATAGACAAATGGGATGTAATTAAACTTAAGAGTTTCTTCACATCAAAAGAAACAATCATTAGGGTGAACCAACACCAACAGATTGGGAAAAAATTTTTGTAAGCTACTCATCTGACAAAGGACTAATATCAGAATCTACAAAGAACTAAAACAAATTTACAAGAAAAAAAAATCCCCATCAACAAGTGGGCAAAGGATATGTGTTTACTTTTAAAGTCCATTCACATTAGCTCATCCAACTTGGAGCTTCTCTTTAGAGTTCATATGCAAATAGATATTAAAAATGTCCGTTTTGCAAGTCAACATTTATCATTCAGTGGAATTACAGAAATGTCAACTCCTTTTTCTTTGGGTTTTTGGCTATAGTTATCGGAGTGTTATTTTATGAGAAAATTAATCTGTATCTTTCTACAACTAAGTTTCCAACGAGACTCCCAGCATACATTTTTGGCATAGAATGCTATTTAGATCCTGGCTGACTGATATGCTACCTATAGAATTCAAGGCTCAATTTTTTGTGTCTGTTCAATCACTGATGATGTTAATGTCTGAATTTGTCAGGGGCAGCATTTTAAAGTGGGAAGAAGCCAGGAGCAGCCCCATGGCTGAGGCAGGGTACTGAAAACTCAAAGCTGAGAGCTCTGCTCAGCCAGCGACTCAGGGTGTAGTCTCAGGCATGTCACTTAACCACTATTAATTACTTAATTATTTTATTTGTAATAGAAGCTTTAGGGAAACATGAGGTAATATACAACTTCAGAAAGAACATTACGAACCCAGGTCTATTTGAAGAGGCATTTGGGCAATATGTTTGAGGTGAATAAGGAATTATACCTCCTGCTGCTTTTTAGGTTTCTGAGTCAGTCAATGGGTTGGACAAGGACTGGGAACGTGCTCAGTTTCAACTCCTCCCCTACTGTTCCATTTAAGTGATGCTATATCAAAATATCTTGGTAAATGAGATCTACTTTGGGCTGGAAAAAAGTTTTAGTACTTAGAAAAATATCTTAAGTAAGCCTTCCCTCTCAATTGGGAATATAGTTTACACAGCCCTCCATATTACTACAAACTTATATTAGACACTTTCTGTAAAAGTATATGCAGTAATTTTTAAAAAAAATTATTAAAGGTGAGGACCTGAGAGTGTTAATTAGATATGAAAATCCCTATCAATCCTATTTGACAAATTATCTGGGCTCCAGATTACCAATAGACAGGGTTGCCAGATAAAATACAGGGTTTCCAGTTAAGTTTAAATTTCAGATGAATGAGAGATCAGCTGGGTGCAGTGTATAGGCCTACTCCTGTAATCTCAGCACTTTGGGAGTCCAAAGTGGGAGGACCACTTGAAGCCAGGAGTTTGAGATTATCCTGGGAAAAATGATGAGACCCTATCTCTACAAAAACTACAAAAATTAAGCTAGTGTGGACCACATGCCTGTGGTCCCAACTACTCAGGAGGCTGAAGCAGGAGGATCACTTGAGCACAGGAGTCAGAAGCTACAGTAAGCTATGATTGTGCCACTGTACCCCAACCTAAGTGACAGAGCAAGACACCATTTCTAAAAAACACAAAGAACAAGGCTTGCTTTTTACTTAAGTTTATCTTATGCAATGTTTGGGACATATTTATACCAGAAAAAAAAGTATGTTTATGTGACATTCCAATTTAATTGAGATGCTTTTATTTTTATTTGATAAACCTGGCCAACCTCTCCATAAGCAAGCTATCAACTTGATTCCTATTTGAGTACCTAAATTTCATCACTGCCTGTCTTCTCCTGAGGTGGTATTAGATCCTCCTGGGACGCCATAGTACTCAGAAGTTGCCTCTCTTGAAACACTTAACAAAGTACCTTGAAACACTTTGCTTAACTGTCCTTTGCTCTCATACTGGAAAATGAGTTCTCTCAGACAAAGACCACAATGCATCTGTGCCATCATTTTTTAATACAGCCAGAACCACTACCAGTTCTTAAACATCATATGTATGGACAGTTCACATCCTTCTCAATGTCTTCATCATTTCACCTGTTTTCTCTGGTTTTGGCTCTTTCTCTCTGCAAGAAAATTGCAGGCACTTGCGATAAAGAGAAACTGACCAAGGGAAAATTTCTCACCTACAGTTTTATTAGTCAGCCATGAGTGGACGTCAGGTGTCAAAACTACTGCAAATATTTTGTTAGCTTTCACAGTCACAATATGAGAGGTTGAGAGTGACTTACCTTTTTGTAAATTATTTCTTATTCACATATACAACACATCTTTCATAAGTATATGTAAAAAGCTTTGGCACCTCTATCACCCTGCATTTCTGAGGAGTGACATACAGTTCTGCAGGCTGTATAGAAAGCATGCTTGGAAAGGCCTCAGGAAACTTACAATCATGGCGGAAGGGTGAGGGGAAGCAAGCACCTTCGTCACCTGGCAGGGCAGGAGGAAGAGCATGAACACTTTTTAACAACCAGATCTTGTGAGAACTCACTCGCTATCATGAGAACAGCAATGGGGGCATCCATCCCGATGATCCAATCACCTCCCCTAAATCCCTCCCCCAACGCTGGGGATTCCAATTCAACCTGAGATTTGGGTGGGAATGTGAATCTAAACCATATCATCTGCCATGTATTATGCAAAAGGAAATGAAAAGAAATAAAGCAAAGATTGGTCCAGAAGAAAGAATGGCTTGGGAGTCTTATTGATCCAAGTGTTAATTGTCATACAGCATCAAAAAGGTGACTTAACCTTTGGAAGCCTCAATGACTTCACTGCAGAGAAATCAACCTTGTTTTAGAAAGTGAATCAGCCACATATCTGTGGTGTCTAGCCTAATGTCTGCCACACACACAAGTCATTTCATACGAATGATTTTTATCCACTTGGCAGTCTTTTTAAGATATGAATCCTGTGTTCTCATCTTGGCTTCAAGTTTACCTAAACTAATACTTCAGTTACTTAAACTCACATTGAATTCCTTTGGACAGGATCCCACCAGACTTAGTCACTCAAGCTGAGTCCAAACTCCTTGTACTTTATGCTTTTATATACCTCAGCATATCCTGAGCCACATTTTATCAATTTTTACACTAATATAGGGCTATAAAAGTACAAGAATTCTATCAAAACTCTTGCACATGCACATCTATGGAAGACCTCACCGAGCCCATATGCTGCGATTCAACCCTTCTCCTGATGAGTAGACATCACTGACCTTCCAACAGGGAAAGCCTCTTTTTGGCTCCATCTTAACATCCCCTTGACTAATTGATAGGCTAGTTTTCCAAACTGCTTCTATGCCATCTTCCATTTCTTTCTTGACTGCTTTGCTCTCAGGCTCACCCCAACTATCTGTTTATTATAAACATGTATATAATAGATGATTATTTTTAATATCCTTGATCTCTCAATTATATAATATTATAGATTTTCAGAGGACTAAAAACTAATCATGCCACCCAGAAAGAGTCATAGAATGAAAACGAAAAATCAGAGAGAGATCACCTACACAAAATGCTTACTCTTTAAAAAGAAACTCGTTTAAAAGAAAAGCAGAGAAATAATTTTCTTTCACCCCCATTTTATTTTTTTCCATGGAGTAATTTTCATTCTTCACTGAATAACTTCCTCTTGACACATTTTAGAATTTTGGATATGTTCTCTTAACTATTACAAAGATGTGTTGTTTTGTTCTTGTTCTGAGAGCTTCTTAAGGTAATCTCCTTACTCTTGATGTAGCAAAATCAAGAAACGAATGTCTTTTGAAAAACTAGGAAATAGTTCTAATTTCCTCTTCATCTAAAAAGAATGACAAATTTGAGCCCACAATTTGGGTAATGAATGTTTTCTCACTTGGTTATTAAAAAGTAGTATACCACTTCATATAGGAGAAATATAAACAAACTCCAACAAAAATGAGTTAACAGTAAAATAAGTAACTTTTGTATAGAAAAAAAGATAGAACCTCATTATTGAGTGTTTTGTCTTACCCAACATCTTGATTTCTTTTAGGAAACAGACACCTACTTACTCACTTTGCTATAATCTGTGCAAACAACAAATTTAAGAATGCTTGCAAGTCCATTCAAACTTGCTGTCACAAGTCTCTGCTACTTTTTGATACAACAATCATGACCATATTTTTCTGTATAAAATTGAGGTAATGCCTTTAATCAAGTTTTATTTTTTGGGGGGGAGGTTGGTTTGAGTCTAATATTAATAAAACAAAATTTAGTCAATAATGCTAATCGTCAGAGTTTAGCAAATACTGTAGCAACTGTGATTGAAAAAGAAAGTACAGAATTACGGAAGCAAGGAAGAGAAACAGAAGGAAAGGAAGAAAATGCAACCTTTTAAAAATCTCCCAGCACCCCTTCCTGTACCTGTAGCCATTAGAATGGATAATTTCCTTTTATCTCACTTTTCTCACTATAAACCACGTGCCCAGCGCTGTCCTTAGTGCTGGAGATAAAAAGAAATGCTCCATTCATTGTCCTTAATGAACTCAAACCCAACATGAGTAACAGGTATGGTCAACAAATACTTTAGTGGATGAGAAAAATTAAAACTGAGAAAAAAGGAATCTCACTGAAATCCTTTGGAGGAATTTAGATGGACTACTCAAATCACAAGTCATTCCATGCCTTGAACCAAGATGGCAAACTCTGGAGGACAGGTAGGCCTGTCATGGAGATACATGCCATAGGACAGATCTTTCTAGGAGGAAGAGTTAATGCTGTTGGTAAGATACAAGCTGTAGCAAATATTCAGCAATATGGAAACACCATCAACAGCACAAGACATTTCACTGTAGTGTTTTTCCTTAACAATAATGTAGTTTTTGAGAAAAAGTAATTTCACTTTCCATGTTCATAAATGTTCAAAAAGTGTCTTAGTGAGACAATGAGCAGAAAACTAGTGAATATTTTCTTTACTTTTTTGTATGCACATACAAGACCTAGCACTCAAATAACGCTGTTTCTCGGCTCTGACCCATAAAATGATAAAACCTCACACTCTTCACAGTTTCACTGCACAGATAAGTCAGTGATTATTGTTCAACCTTCTATGAATGAACCACTTGAAAATGGGATTTTCTTTACCTTTTAGACAATTAATATTTAGGACTATGCTTTTGGAAAGAGAAAGGTCAAGGACTTTCATAATTTATTTCTCATTTTTTAAAAATGAAGCACTTAACAAAGACTACTCATATTTCACATATGTATTTATTTACTAAGGCTGGTAAACAATGTACCATAAACTCGATGGCTTAAGATGGCAGAATATATTTATTCTGCAACACTTCTGCAGACAAGAAGTCTGAAATCAAGGTGTTGGCATGGTTGGGTTTTCTGGAAGGCTCTGAGACAAAGTCATTTCCATACATTTCTCTCAGCTTCTGATTGTCACATGCTGAGATACTAGTTGTTACTACTTCAAACACCTCTTTGGGAGACTCAATTCAAGCCATCACAACATGCGATGCTCATGTCTCAGTACTCTTCAAACTGATAGAGTAATAAAATAGAATATCCAAAGTAGGAAATAGCTACAGAATAAATAGCTGTCCCATAAATCAGGCAATATTGAGTGTTTAATGCATTAAAAAAATGAATAGAAACAGATGACCTAATTTAGGCGTTCTGGTGAATGGCAGATATTTATTTCAAAACTAAAAATTCATAGCTTTAAAATTCAATATTAATCTAAAGCTTACAGAAGAAAAAAACTAATAATTTCAAAATGAAACATTTAATATATTGAATACACTATTCAGAATTCTACTGAAATAGGAGGGTTTTAAGGAAGCTCTCAATTATGTCATGATTGTTGAAAATACACATACTTATTGCTCTGTGCATTCTGAGATGCCTACTGTATGTGGTGTATTACAAAAATCCATCAAAATCTCTATCAGTTGTCTAGGGTGGCTGTAATAATTTACCATAATTTGGGCTCTTTAGGGCAACATAAATGTACCCTCCCACAATTTTGAAGGCTAGAAGTTTAATAACAGGGTGTCAGTGGGGCAAGCTTCTTCGGAGACTCCTAGCAGATTCCTCCGTTGCCTCGTGCTAGCTTCTGGCTGAGGTCTTCAGTCTTTGGTGTGCCTTTGTTTTTTTGTTTTGTTTTGTTTTGTTTTTTTGTTTTTTTGTTTTTTTGTTTTTTTTTGCGACGGAGTTTCGCTCTTGTTACCCAGGCTGGAGTGCAATGGCACAATCTTGGCTCACCACAACCCCCACCTCCTGGGTTCAGGCAATTCCCCTGCCTCAGCTTCCTGAGTAGCTGGGATTACAGGCACATGCCACCATGCCCAGCTAATTTTTTGTATTTTTAGTAGAGACCGGGTTTCACCATGTTGACCAGGATGGTCTCGATCTCCTGACCTCGTGATCCACCGGCCTCAGCCTCCCAAAGTGCTGGGATTACAGGTGTGAGCCACTGCACCCAGCCTCCTTTGCTTTCAATGGCACCCCTCCAATCTCTGCCCCCATCACTACATGGTCTTCTCCCTAGGTATCTACGGCTCTCCCCTTCCCAGAAAGCATATTGAATTAGGGCCCACTTTAATCTTAACTTGATTACATCTGCAAAGATTCTATTCCCAAATAAAGTAACATTCTCAAGTACTGGGGATAAGGACAGGATTTAAAGGCTCTTTTTGGGTGACACAATTCAGCTCCTAGCAGCCTGTCCTCTGAATGGCAGCTTCGGGAGGTAATCTCCTTTATAAAAGTAATATAACAATAATGTGGCTTAAAACCTAGATGGTGGGTTGATAGGTGCAGCAAACCACCATGGCACATGTATACCTATGTAACAAAGCTGCACATTCTGTGCATGTATCCTGGAACTTAAAATTAAAAATTAAAAAAAATTATAAAACAATTGAAAAATAATAATAATTTGGATTGCCTCTGAGTTGATCCCTTGCTGCTTTGAGTGATGCCTTTGGCATCAATCAGAAATTTCAAAATGAATTTTTCCTTTTGGTTTAAAAAAATAATCTCTAACCTATTTGGAACTGAGACTCTTTCTGGGGTCTGCTGGCTTGGGATAAATGCCAATTCTAGCCATTCTCTTACATCCGCTGAGCAGGTTCTGTGTATTCATTTTTTTAAGTAAAATAGAAAAAAGCTGAATTACATTTAATAAATTATATGGATAATGCCTTTTCTTTGAAATAATGAGAGACACAATAAAAGACTCACAGTGCAATTGAAAATCACTAGTACCAAAATATTTTCTGTAGGAATAAACATTTGAATATATATTAGAAATTAAGTGATCCAAGTCTTAGATATTTTTCTTCTGATAAACTCTGTTATCTATTCTTCCTTTCGCTTCAGTTGTCTATCTTAAAAAATGTGTTTAATAATGTCTGTGAAGCAGAAAAATTACCCACTCTGAAAATGGCATTATGATAAATTATTTTATTTTTCAAAGCAGCATCAAGATAAATTTGAGTAATTTTAACATACCAATTATTTTTAAAGATAAATAGAAGGTTATTTTTGAATGAAGGCTAAAATTTTGAAATAAATCTCTTAATCATCTTGGACACAACTTGAATATTGTTTTGTAAAATTTTCATTTACACACATATCAATTATTCAACAAATATCACAAAAATGATTTTTCCTCAAGAATTGAAACTTTTCTTCTCCTAAACGTGGGTTTATCTTTTGTAGATAAGGGGCAAAAATCTGTTATTTTCTTTTGGCCCACAATGTCCCAAGCTTCCCATTAAGGGGCTGATGTCATTAGCTATCACAGTCTATGTCATTAATTGTGTGACCTGGGGCCACTTCCTTAGTCACTCAGTGTCTCTCCTTCCATGAATTCTGAAATAAAGGGAATTGGATTAGATTCTTCTCAAGCCATGAAGTGTCAATTTTGAAATACTTATGGATAGTCCTGCTTTACAATAACACACTTGGACAGTTCAGTATTTAGACAGAGCTTAATGAAAGGGTGCAAAGAATGGCAGAAGCATACAAGGCTGATTCAGGCATAAGAAATTATACAGTGAGCCAGAGAGGCACACCTGCCTTCTTTCTGGGAACAAAAAAAAAAGAGTGTGACTAACCAGTAATCCACCCCAATATTTACAAGGGCGATTAATTAACTGGGAAGGCATGATTCTTGAATACAAACTTGTTTTTACGCAATGTGAGTCATGCAATACAAATTAATGTTGTCTCATAGATGTGCAATTCTTGTGAGTCCATGCCAAACAGCCAGCCGTCTCCCATTGCCCCATCCTTTCTTACAGGAGCGAAACGAGTACATTAGACTGCCACGAATCTCATCAGTTCATGTCAAACGTGCCTCATGCTATGGCCCATCCAGCCTGTGCCACATTTTATCACTGTCACACACCCTGGCTCAGTCATTATGCCCTTACGTGTCCAAAGGTATTTAGAAAACAAGACAACTTCATTAAGATTGGCAGGGCACCAAAAATCCAGATGCTGAATGCGGTGTGTACAAAAAGGCTGGCACAGACAAGTATCCGGCTCATTAGCTGTCTAGGGTGATCAGAGCCATCAGCAGGTGTGTCCAGCACCCATCAGGGATCTGTAACCCAGTGGGCTTTGATTTAGGAGGGAGACAGCAAAATAACGCAGCAGAGATGACTGTTGGTGAGGCCAGTGATGGGGACTAGTATTCCATGGTGCTTGGCAGGACCCCGATCCCTTCCTTATACATTATCTTATCTGCCCTATTATGCCCTTCAGGGTGAGTCTTAGATGTACTGCATCGGGATTAGCAAAGTGGTCATAGTGACCTCAACTAGACAGGGTCTGAGCTCAGACTAGTACTAGATCCCATTATTCAGAGACCTTAACCTTTCTAAACTTGCTTAGAGAACACCTACTTCACCTGTAAGGTCATATACAGATACTTTCGTTCCGTACGAAAATACGTTGTCTTGAATATCTAGATATTTTAATAAAACATGTTATCTAGATATTTTCATGATATTTAAATTATCTAAAGATTTGGACAAAAGTTAAATTATATATTTAATAACATTTCTTTGGTTTGCACTGTTATTGAAACATTGCTTCAGTTCTCAAAATGCACTATCAAACAAAATGAAAAAATGAGCAAAGAAAAATAGATAAATAAATTTAAATATCACACTCCAGTTAACTACACTGAGCCAGATAAATGGGGTGAAATTGAGATAGCAAATCATCAAGATTGAATATATCTTTGGGTAAGTTTTTTGAAGCAATTAAATGCTCTTCAAAAAGTAGAATCAACTTAAAGACATGATTAAAACCAGGAGATAAATACATAACTTCGCCAATACTTATTTTCCTAATCACTTTGACAAAAGTCACTTACAGTATAATCAGGGGAGTGGAGAGGGCCCGAGCTGGGTGTAGGCCTCCTGGGAGACGTGGATAGACTGACAAGCTTTCAGACTTGAACAGGCTGAAGAGTGTTTAGACGTGTATAGACTGGTGAGCTTTCAGAGATTTTGGGAGATTTCATAAAATCTTTCTGGGCCTAAGTTTTCTCATCTGTGAAATGAAGATAGAAATTCAACGACTACATAAAGCACTAGCCCACAGTAGATACTCAGTAAGCACTGCCCACACACTGACCATTGAAAGCCCTGCTTTTGTGATTGGTTGGACACAAAGCTATTTCCTGCTCTGATCTTGAAGCCTGTCTCTGGTACCTTATCATACCTTGATTTACAGATAACCCCTTTCTCATCGTGCCTTTTGATGAGCTGGTACATGTGTTCATGTCTATGCCACGTCTCCATCATTTTTGATTTTGTTTTTATATTCCTGTAGCAAATAGCTGGTGCAATCGGTGACTTACAGTACATGCTCAGTAATCTGTTGTATGGAATCATGGAATTTGTAATGTATGTTTTTGACAATGAAATTATTTAAAGTGATTCAGTTACCTTGGATTTAAAATTATACTTCTTCACAACGTTTTTTATTTGGGAGAAAATGGAAACTTTTGGGAAATAAAATAAACACTTTAGATAGTTACATCATAAGCCTATATAGATCTCTGATCTAGGGTGTGAAAACCTAAAAACTCACAGCAAATTTGCAAAACTAGAGCTAAATATCTGTTCATTTCATGTAGGGCCTTAATTAACAGGCTAGCACATCAGTAGAATGGGAGATGGATGGATGTCTTGCAATTTTTATTTAGTGTTTAAGAAATAAATTTTTCTTCCTTATATGCTGACACAGAATATAGCTTTCTCAAATAATTGGTTATAAAATTCACTCTTCTACATCAAGGGCACATCTTAAGTCTTAAGGATTTTTTTAACCATAGAGAATATATTTTCTCATGATTCCTGAACTTAAGGCAATTAGAAATTGATACAGGGATTAGAGCAAGACAAACAGGTGAAAGCACATTCATGCCTCTTGACACTTAGCACTCGCTCTAGAGGACACTCAGCTCCCTGGATATTAAGTCAACTTGTGTGAGTGTGAGACAGCTGGAGAGGTGCTCGAATCAGGGTGTTCGTCTCCCTGTGTGTCTCTTTTTCTCTCTCCACTATTTTTTCCATTGTCTTTTAGTCTTTTCTTCCTTCGATCATGATCCCCTTTTCCACTCCCTATGTCCTTCTGAGTTCCACAAGAATAGCAAGCCTCCCCTCATGCATTATGGCCATTTGGCTTCTGGTACTGACCCAAGCTGAAATAAATCGGTGCCATTGGGCAAGCAGACAGTCCGAGACTGGGAAGACTCTTTAGACCTCATTTTGCACGTCACTAAGCACAGTGGGTTGCCTCAGCTTTAACTCATGCAAATGGAAATCAAAAGCTGCAGGGCTGATTTTCTTTGAACTTCGGGGCCCTACCTATAAACAGCACTTAGTTCCCATAGTCACAGACAGGTCAGGAATTTGATTGTTTAACATTCCTCAGAATTTATGGCCTTCATCTTGATGAGTGAGATCACTCAAAGGAACACTCCTGGAGCAATAGTTTCAAGAATTATTATCACAGCATCTGTTAACACTAATGGCTGCAGGATGCCTGCAGCAGTTCAGGAAGATACCCATCGGTATGTGAAAGGCACAGGCAGGATCCTTCTTAAACTCTAACTTGATGCAGACGTATTCCTCTATAAACAACGTAGATCACAGGGACAGAAATGAGAATATAGAATGCTGATATTTGGGCAGCTAAAGTTTGGGCAGCAATTGAAGAAGGAAGTCTGGGTAGAGGGTCCAGGACTGAATCCTCTTTAGGGGTCCGAGCATTGGGTTAGATGCTGCCTTCCTCTGCTACACTCATTGCCTGCAAGAATCGCCTTCTACAGCAAGCCCAGCCTCGCCCAAGCAGAGGCAATACTGGCCTCACCTGGTTCATGAAAGAAACCTCTAGACCTGGGCAGAAGGCCAGGAGGTACATATGCCACATAGGGTGGGCATCACACGGGAAGCTTATAAAACCCAGTACTTACATAGATGCCCCGGAGGCCAACCAAGGTCACTCTCAGGTTCATAAGAAAGTTTTTCTAGGCGATGTTTGTTCACTGATCTCTCTCTCTTTCTCTCTCTTTCTCTCTCTCTCTCTCTCTCTCACACACACACACAAACACACACACACACAGAGAGAGAGAGAGAGGTTGGGGGGTGGGGAGTTGGTAGAATACAACTTACTCAAAATGTAAGGGGGATAGCCTTCTTATGGCAGGCCAGATGTAATGTCCCAAGAATTAAAGCAAAGCAAGGCTGGGGGATCTGGGCAGGCACCTTTGGACTGGACAGGTATAGATTAGGTACAGCAAGGTGACCACAACAGAGACTCAACCAACCTATGCAAGCTCAGAAGCAGAGTCAGACACTGGGGAGCAAGATTTCTGGGAAGCCTGCAGTGAGAGTCTTCAGCGGTCAGTATCGAAACAAGGCAGAGGTGGCGGGACTGGGTAAGAACAGAGGTGGCCAGACCAGAGTCATGACATGCAAGGCCAGGCCAGATGGCAGCTCTTACATTCTGGCTTTACTATGTTTCAGTCTGTTTCCCTGAGTGAGTCAACTCCAACCTCTTGGCCTGTATTCCTCCTCTTTAAAATGTCGTGGATTATACCTAATTGGCTGGGAAATCATCTAGGTAGCGGGCCTCCTAGCATAAAGCTTGCGATGTAATAGGCCCTTAATAAATACCAGTTTACTTTTCTAAGCCAATTTCCTGTTGTTTATGCTTCAACCTCTGCTTATAATTAGGATTGATTTCTGAGTGTGAAAGTGACCTAGACCTCTGAGCGGTCTAGAGCAGAACAACGCCTGGGAATCTCACAGTAATTCATGGAACTCATTAAAGTCACTAATAAACATGAAGACCCCACCCCAAAGAAACTCCAGTAACTTCTGGTTTTAAATCAAAATGTAACCTCATGTAAAATATAATTCAAATCTATGACCTGATAAGACGACAATATTAACTTGCATCATTTTCAATGCAAAGCTGTCACGAAAATTTGAGTTGTGAGATAGCTTGCATATTTTAGTGGAAAAAGTACAGATGTGGAACTTATGGGCTCACAGTCCAGAACCTATAATACTGAATATTATTTTAATGTCTGTGTCAACTGCAGACAACAAAGCCCTGCTTCCCTGCTGCATATAGAAATACACGAGTACCGTTCCAGAAAGTTCTCCCTGGGAAGTTTCAAAAGGCTAATTTTTCTTTTTCTTTTTTTCTATTTTCTTTCTTCTTCATTTTTTTTAGAGGGTCTCCCTCTGTCACTCATACTAGACTGCAGTGGTGCAATCAGAGCCAGACCTCCTGGACTGAAGCGACGCTCCCACCTCAAATTCCTGAGTCACTGGGATTATGGGCGTGCACCATCATGCCTGGCTAACTTTTGCATTTTTGTAGAGACAGGGTTGTGCCATGTCGCCCAGGCTGATGTCAAAACTCCTAGGCTCAAGCAATCTGCCCACCTCCACTGCGTGAGCTGATTATTGTTAGACTAATCTTTAAAAACTTATTTAGAGCTTGTTCTTACTGTAGCACCTATTGAACAAGAAGTGTAATATGAGATACATTTACTTATAAAACGTGTAGAGACAATGAGTTTTTTTCTTTTTCACTGGAGTGGGAAGTGAGAGGGTTTTTAGCTACTCAGAGGAAAATATTCCTGCTATATTCCTGTAGCTAACAATGGATCTATGAAGGCCTAAGCATGGAAGACTCAGAAGCTGTATTCTTCTACTGAGTTTGCCAGAGAATATCTGCTTCAGTAGCATGGAATTCCACAGTTAGCCTTGGTCGTATCTCTAGACATTGGTCTAAAACTCTTAGCTGGAGCATTTAAATGGGTCAGAAGTGCCCTTGACCATACCACTAAAGACTTATTTTAAAGTCTTATTTTGTGTTTTGTAAATGTGCTGTACGCATGATTTTTTAAAGCATGTATAAATTCTTAACTGATCAAATATAAAAACTAGAACATATACTTACATACAAACGTAATCTTACCCATCAATAACTCACAGAAGAGAGAATTCTACTACAAATATACTCAGTGATTAGAGAGCATTCTATTAATTGGATTTAATCTGTCCAGAAAGTGAGTTGATATCACTACACTAAACAAATGCACATTTCCTCCTGCTGTTCCCTTTCTTTCTCATTCAGAGTCATGTATTTCAGATATATGTTCTATCCTAGGACAACGACTTGTCTGCGAGCTCCCTGGCCCATCAGGAGACATTAGGGACTGTTGGTGAAACTGCTTCCACCTCAAACAAAACAGTACCTGTATCATGGGTTCCTGGTTAGAAGAAAAAAGGAAAAAAATACCACTGAATTTAAAATAAATATATATATGTACTCAAATTGGATCAATATAGAATGAAACTGAACGTTTGAAATATCGCATGAGAAAGTGCAAGCCCGGACACCTGATTTGCAAAGTTTTGCTTCTATTTTTTTAAGTGAAATGAGCGTCATCTAACAAATAAGACATAGCACTAATAGAAGGATACATACTAAAAACAACAACATAAAGGAATCTTAAGCAGACATCCAGGACTCATATACAGATGAGCTCGGCCCATTTCTTAAGCACACAGAGCCTAGTCCCCCATCTGTGACACTGAGATTTGCATATTACTTATCTCATAGGATGGTGTGGAAAGTATCCGAACTCACTCTGGTAAAGTTCTTAGCACAGTGCATTGCACATGGTTAGAGATAACACTATTTAACTAAGTGTGACTATCACTACCTTATTGATCTACTTTGGGTAGTATGAAAAGTGCTGACATGTGGCATACTCAGCCATCAAAACTACTGAAATTATTGAATACTCAAATTATTGAGTGAATAATCAATTTTGTCATGTCTCTGATGTTTTACAGCTGAAAGGATATCTCACCAGCATAAGATCATTTAAGTTTCACAGAAACTCTGTGGGCTAAATAAGTATAAAATTGAATTTGGGGGACACTAAGTGTTCTTTTTTAAATGATCTTAAACTAGAGAGCAGAAGAAAAACCAAATCATAGGAAATTAAGGAGTTCTCACAAAACAGCGACGCAAAGGCAGCAATTCAGAAATGAAGTCAGAGAGTATCTACAGAAGAGTATCTGGCGTCACCTCCACTATAAAATAAAAGTCCCTGGCATCACCCCCACTATATAATAAAAGGATCATGTTCACCCATGACTGAAACTACTGGAACTAAATGATGGAAGTAAGTTGAGGATCAAGTTGTATCTATTCAGTTTCTCAAGCTCTTTATATAATGAAGAGATGTCTCCAGAATCCTGCCTTAGCACAAGCAAGCAGAGAGATCCACCCGGACCACTGCGGGAGTGAGGAAAGCCTGGTCTTCCATCTTGTCCCTGGTACTTTTTAACTGTGTGACCTTGAACTCATTACTTTACAAACTCTAAAATCCTTACATTCCCCTTTACAAAATGTGCACATTACTTATGTTTGTTGCAAAAACTAGATGAAATCACTTGTGTAAAGAGCTTAGTGTAATGCAGCATGGAATAGTGTCATGGGCATTAAACACCACTTAGTGGTAGTTTTCACAGAGTTCTTTATTATTTTATAACTCAATTATAAAAATAAGAGAATTTGGAAAGTCTAAGATTTTCGGACAACAAGCCACTTTACAAACCAAGATAGCAGTGTATTTCCATGTGCTAAGTATCACCAAGAGGCTCTTGTGAAAGGAGCACTGATGTACCCAGGAGGCCCCAACTCTATTGTAACCACCCTAGTGAATCTCCCAGCATCACGGAAAAGCCCTGGCCAGCAAGCGGTACTAGAGTCTTCACAGTATGTTTTAGACGCAGTGAATATTTTAGACCATGTTATGGGAATGGTCAAAACTTTAAACCCAGAAATATCTTAAAAGTAGTTAGAAGCTGGCCAGGCACGGTGACTCATAGCACTTTGGGAGGCGGAGGTGGGTGGATCACAAGGTCAAGAGATCGAGACTATCCTGGACAATATGGTGAAACCTTGTCTCTACTGAAAATATGAAAATTAGCCCAGCATGGTGGGGCGCACTTGTAGTCCCAGCTACTCGGGAGGCTAAGGCAGGAGGATCGCTTGAACCCGGGAGGCAGAGGTTGCAGTGAGCCAAGATCACACTACTGCACTCCCGCCTGGCTGTATCATGAGACTCCATCTCAAAAAAGAAAAGTAGTTGGAGGATGAGGAAAAAAGTGGGAAGAAGAATGAAACTAATTATGTGTTATGTGCTTACTGTCTTCAAGATTCTATATTAATTACATTATTTAATACTCAGCCTATTGGGATACATCTTGTTTTGATCTTGTTCACAAGGAAACCCAAGCTCTAAAACTAAATCATGAGGCAACCCACTACTGAGAGGATACGCGGAGATTTTAATACTGGTTTCTGAAGCTAACCTTTCTAGAAAGCTGAGAAGTCTTTTACTTTTTTCTCATCCCATGTAATAAACGGAGATGACAGCATTTGTAGATCTAGGTCAAATCTCAGAGAATCTACGTGAATGAAAACTGTGTCTTCACTGAAGCTGTGTTTGACCCAAGCATTCTTCTTGCTTGGTTGCCAAGATACCTCATCAATAGTTGACATATATATATAATTGAAGAGGAGGTATCTGGTGTATATATATACACATATATACATACACATATATACCCATATATTATATATATACACATATATACGTATATATACACATATATACATATATACACACATATATATACACACATATACGTGTATACATACACGTATATGTGTGTATATATGTGTATCTATGTTTACGTATACATGTATATGTGTGTATATATACACACACATAAGATATCTCATCTTGTATGTGTATCTTGTATGTATGCCTCATCTTGCATGTACATATGTGTATATATACACACACGTATATATATATATTTTTTTTTGAGACAGAGTCTGGCTCTGTCACCCAGGCCAAGTGTGCAGTGGCACAATCTAGACACTGAAACCTCCATCTCCCAGGATCAAGCAATTGTCCTGCCTCAGCCTCCCCAGTATCTGAGATTACAAACACATCCCACCATGCTTGGCTAAGTTTTGTATTTTTAGTAGAGACAGGGCTTCACCATGTTGGACAGGCTGGTCTCGAATTCGTAACCTCAGGTGACCTGCCTGCCTCTGCCTCCCAAAGCTCTGGGATTACAGGCGTGAGCCGCCGTATCCAGCCTGTTGCTTTATATTTTTCTCTCCCTTATCAGGCATCTTAGCTTCCTCTGTGCCATTCCCACCTCTTAACTGATGGCCTAAGGATCCTACGGGCTCTACTGGGCCCGGTGATCCAGTTTCCCCGAGTGTCTGACAGCAGTGTGTGAGGATGAAAATACACTCTGTGCTCCAGGGGAAAGTGAAGAGCCAGAATCCCCCTTCGAAGGAGTGTGACAGGGAAAGAGTTACAAAGTCAGAAGACACAAACACTAGGAGAAGATCCGGAAGTTCACCACCAGACAGAGTGTGGCTGGTTCCGGTAGATTAAAGCAAGACCATCTAACCCTGGGGTCCCCACAAGCCTTCCTCTGCATTTAGTCCTCAGAGAACTCATTGACACACACCCCTACTTTAACCATGATCTGGGTGGTGATGACTCAGGTCTCCAGATGCTATGTCTAACTGACCCCTGGGCATCTCTTCTTTGATGTCCAGATGGCAACGCAAACTTATTAACTTGACCCCAACACCCAAAGCACCTTCTCCTTCCTCCATTATTTTCTCTTCCAAATTCTGTTTTCTGTTCATGGTGCTATCAGCTACTGTGTCACAAAGACGAGCAACATCCGAGTTATGCTCAAAGTTTTCTTCTTATCCCACATTCAAAAGTCACCCAGTTTTCTTGGTTTTAATTTGGGCATGGCTCCATAACCTTGCTTCTTCTGGCCCCTGACACTACCGTAATTCCAGCCCTGGATGGCAAGAGAATCTCAGCCTAGAAAGCTGACCTTCTGGGCCTGGGTTCTTCCCTCTCCAGTCCCATTCTTTTCTGTGCCCCAGGGTGTCCTCACAACAGGTACCTGCAGCCACGTCCCCTCCGGCTTTCGCTCAGTCAGTGGGTTCCTACCGCACCCGCACCTGAAGGTCTCGGCTCCACTAGCACGTCCTTCCACACTTCGTCCTGGCTCAGCCCTGGCATCCGCCAAGTGCCAGCGTGTTTCAAACCCACCATGACCTTTCAGGAGCTGACCTTTGTGCAAACCAAGCTCTGTGTCCTAGGATTTCTTCTTAATGATAATGTTGCAGACTGCTTATTGGACGTTCTGCTATTTTCTTGAGTTATCGTCTTTCTTGATTTAGACAATAATCCTCCAGGTTACCTTCTACTATCCCCTCCCGTTCTCACAGATGAAAAGTCTGAGACAGAAAGATTAAATAAATCCCCCAAGTCCCAGGACTAGGAAGAGCCAGAGGCCACATTCCAAGCCAGGTGGCGTGTGAGGAGCACCAGGACACTGGCACCTGCACAAGCTCCCTCTCCACAGCTGCCTGCTCCTCCTCATCCTTCGATGCCTGGGACGGTGCCATGTTTGAAAAGCCTTCATCTAGTTCACAGGCAAAATCAAGAAACCTGCCTGCTGCTTTCAAAATAGTTTGTTTCTTCTCCATACGACTTCAAAACTACCTAATAATTTTTGTTCTCAACACCTATCAAACTTGAGCTTGCAGAATGATGTTAACCTTCTTAGTCTTAACAGAAATTGTCCAGGTGGCCTCGTATAGAATAAGAAATCACTAATGTTCATTAAGGTGAGTGAATGGCTAACAAAATCATGAAAAGAAAAATAGAAGAAAGAAGTAATCCTTGTTTAAATTCTTATTTTCCTAGGTTTGTTGTCTGGAAGTTCATGTCTCTCCCTTTGTTTCCCAGTGTCTCTCTCCACACACCATTCCCTACCTCTATTTGCCCTTTTTCAGAGATGATGGCTTTTTTTTTTTTTTTTTTTTTTTTTTTTTGAGACGGAGTTTCGCTCTTGTTACCCAGGCTGGAGTGCAGTGGCGCGATCTTGGCTCACCGCAACCTCCGCCTCCTGGGTTCAAGCAATTCTCCTGCCTCAGCCTCCTGAGTAGCTGGGATTACAGGCACGCACCACCATGCCCAGCTAATTTTTTGTATTTTTAGTAGAGACGGGGTTTCACCTTGTTGACCAGGATGGTCTCGATCTCTCGACCTCGTGATCCGCCCGCCTCGGCCTCCCAAAGTGCTGGGATTACAGGCGTGAGCCACCGCACCTGGCCCTCAAGATCTTAATTTATTTATTTATTTATTTTTTTTGAGACGGAGTTTTTGCTCTTGTTACCCAGGCTGGAGTGAAATGGCGTGATCTTGGCTCACTGCAACCTCCGCCTCCTGGGCTCAGGCAATTCTCCTGCCTCAGCCTCCTAAGTAGCCGGGATTACAGGCACGCGCCACCACGCCCAGCTAGTTTTTTTGTATTTTTAGTAGAGATGGGGTTTCACATGTTGACCAGGATGGTCTCGATCTGTCTACCTCGTGATCCACCCGCTTCGGCCTCCCAAAGTGCTGGGATTACAGGCTTGAGCCACCGCGCCCAGCCCCTGATGATGGCTTTTTTACCCTATTCTCTGAAATCAATAAAAGATATATACCTATATAAAATAATTAAGTTTAGAGGCCGGGTGCAGTGGCTCACACCTGTAATCCCAGCACTCTGGGAGGCTGAGGTAGGCGGATCACTTGAGGTCAGGAGTTTGAGACCAGACTGGCCAACATGGTGAAACCCTGTCTCTACTGAAAATAAAAAATTAGCTGGGCGTGGTGGTGCGCACCTGTAACCCTAGCTACTTGGGAGGCTGAGACACAAGACTCACTTGAACAGGAGGTGCAGGTTACATTGAGCCGAGATTGCATTCCAGCCTGGGTGGCAGAGCAAGACTCTGTCACAAATAATAATAACAACAACAATAGTAATTGTTTAGTTTATGTAGGAATGCTGATGTTGGAACATGAAATCATGGGTTGGTGTTATGACTGGCAAACACCGCTAAACTGACAAAAGCATCATCAAAAGCCTTGCTCCCTGACCACGCCCACCTGCCATCCTTACCTCTCCTCTCATGCTTTCTCCCCTCCTGGCACCACACCTGCCTCTTGGGATGTTCGTCTTTCCGTGACCATAAAGAACACTCCCTCAGGCTTCAAAGACACAGGAAGGTCCATGTCTTCGACCCTGGGAATGCCTTCCCACTGCGAGCTTGGATGGCAACTCCCCGGCCACTTGATGCAGCGACCTGACATGACTCATGCTTGAGAATACAAAATGTCACTAGTTACAAAACCCAAAGTGAGTGCTTCTTTCTTCGGTGCAAATAATAACTTGTTTCTCCATCGAAAGAGCTTCCCGGCAGGATGTGTATCTGGTCATCTTAGAGGCTGCACATTCCCATACACAGCCATCCCTGTCTTTAATTTCTGTTTGGACTGAAAGACACTAGTGGGCAAAGATTGTGTTTATTAAGTAGTCACTTACTTTAGTTGATCAGTTAGCTGCCAGAATTGCCTGGCTCTGCTGTGCTAAAAGAACATGCTGCATTTGATTTCTCCTTGTGCTGTGATGGATTTACCGGGGAAAATAGGAGTTGAACACTGTACAATACAAGGTAAGATGCATTATTTTCCTGAACATTTCAGCTTTGGGTTCAGAAAAGAATTTTACACACTTAATTTTCTTAAAGTATAATTGATTACTGAGTGGCAAAATCACTAGTTTCTCTCTATATTTGTTGACCTAGACATGGATTACTAAAGTCAGATTTTTATTAAAAAAAAAAAAAGAAAAAGAAAGAGAGGTAAGTTGCAGAACCACATCTTCTATAAACACAAAGTGAATGCCTTTGTATGATGCAAAGTGATGGAAAGATGAGTACACCGTCTGCAGAGTTCATTTACCTTGCCTTGCTTTTTAAAAGCCGGTGTAAAGTCAGCTGGCTCTTGCCAACACTTGTCTAGTGCATGATCATGCGAATGATTAAGTGCCTATCTTAATAACCCGCCGATAGTGGTAGTGAAGTAAGAATAATTGATGATATACATCTTAAGAGGTTGAATTCTTTGTATCTCTGTCCCTGAAACGTTGATGACAGAGGCAGGATTTACTCAGGCTGCTTGAGTCCTGACTTTCCCAACACGGCAGGAACTCCTTGAAAAGGGGATTCCCAGACAGACACGATGCCTCATGATTGTAATCCCAGCACTTTGGGAGGCTGAGGCGGGTGGATCATGAGGTCAGGAGTTTAAGACCAGCCTGGTCAAAATGGTGAAATCCCTCCCATCTCTACTAAAAATACAATAATTAACTGGGCACGGCAGCAGGGATCTGTAATCCCAGCTACTCAGAAGGCTGAAGCAGGAGAATCGCTGGAACCTGGGGGGCGGATACTGCAGTGAGCAGAGATCACGCCACTGCAATCCAGCCTGGGTGACAAAGTGAGACTGTCTCAAAAAAAAAAAAAAAAAAAAAGGAAGAAAGCAGGAAAGCAGGAAAAGGGAATTCGCAATTGCTTCCAGAGAGTTTTACTTCCAGGCTTTCCAACTGCCTGGGATTTCACTGGGATACAGCTATTGGCGGTTTCCTTGAGCAAATCCCACCTCCCTGGGATGAGTGTTCACTATAGAATTATTCATAACATTAATTAAGATGAATGAATATTACCTGGGATTTAATATTTCAAGCAAAATATGAATACACATGTGCATTCGTATTGACATGTGCTGATGTGTGTAATGTGCTTAGAAGGCTGTCTAATGTCTCGTAATCATGGTGTGTGTCATGGAAATTCTCTCTGTGGTCCTCATCCCCACTTATTCAGAGGAGGACTGCAGGGATGCTGTGCAAACATTGACCAAGCGCTACTGCCAACCAGTGATCATCCTATGACCATTGGAATGTCCCAGGAGAGGCACCGACAGCAGCTTTCTTTATCCTCACAGGAAATCAAAAGAATAAAATCGACCTTAGTAAAACAAAACATAATTTATAGATTAAGTGACACCTGATTTTTGCATTTCATTTCAGAAATGTAAGTTTTGGTTAACACTACCACTCAAGCAGAGACATATAATCCCTTCCCTGGATTCAAATCCTGAGCGAAAATACCCAACACAATTCACGTAATAGAGTAATTTCTACTATTTTTCCACTCTGATTCTGAGACATGACCCTTGTGTAATATTATGTCAAAACTAGCTTGGCCATCTGATTTCTCATTTGCATGCCCACTATTTGAAGCAATGAACTAGAAGAAACTTGGGAAGTAAAGGCTGTTCGATGCCAGCCATGCGACTACCCAGCTTCTCAAGGGTAAAAGATGCTGGAAAACAAAATTGCATGCAGTACTTAAATCAGCAGAGAATTACAGACTGATCACACCCCAACCTTCTGGGACAGAGTCCAATCACACCTGACTTCCTGCACAGTCACTAAATGTGCCCCTCACACTCCCAAAAGTATCCTCTTTACAATATACAAACTCACAATAGTTTTAATAAATACTGGTAAAGTTTCCTCTGAATAGTTAATTAAGGATGAAAATGAATAAATAATCTTTTTTAAAAGGAATGTTAGGAAAGTATGAAGAGCATTTTTTGCCAGATCCAGAAAAAATTGTTGAATAGAAAAAGAATCCAGCAGTTCTGTGAGTCTTGGTTATCTGGAAATTCAATTCTGTGGAACATGTGAATCCCAGAAGTTGTTATATTAATGAAGTGTGATTGTAATATGCTCAGATTTGGCTGTCATTTTTCCTCCTATCTCATGACTGTACTTTTAAGTGAATTTTATTGCTCACTTGGCTTTAATATGTCATGTCTCTTGTGTCCTCTCCTGTCCTTATTTCCATCCCTAACGTTTAATGTGACTGGAGACTTGGGTTAATCCTGTGATCACTTTATTATTGTCACGTAGGCCCACGCCTGCAAGAGAGAACCATTTCACGTAGACTCATGCCCACAAGAAAGCCAGCCTATTGTTGGTTTACTGTAAATATTCCACTATAATGACAAAAACACAAGTTATTTTGGAGAGAAAATAACTAATCTAACTTCCCACCTGGTTTCCAGGAAACATTAACCATTTCCCTTGAACATGTTAAGTGTCTTCGCTGGTGACCAAGGTTGCTTTCAGCTTGATCGTATTAGTTTTACTTCTTTCTCTGTCACTTTTCCCTTGCTTCAAGTACCCTAAATTTCCAGTTAAGATAAGATTTACGGTTTGTTGAAATGTTCTTGTTCAGCTGCCTTTGCTCCGTCTCATCTGAAAGGTTATATGCGGCTTCACTTGATGCCATTCAGACAGGGAACTCGAATGTCTGCTGTTGGGAGCAGGAATCGCCTCTCTCCTTCAGTGTTGTTTTGAGCAGGCTGAGAATGTTTGTGGGTGCTGCCTTTCACATGAAGGAATCAATGCACTCTAGCTGTGCTCTTCCCTTTGACAATAACAACAATCACAACAACGAATGTCACCGTACTCTTTTAAGAACTAGATTTTTTTGAATGCTAAAAATGGGGAAATTAAAACTAAGAACTATGAATCTAAGAGCTTAAAAAAATTAAAAGAGAAACAGTGATCATGCATCTTATTGATCCAAGAAGAATCCAGGCACTGGGTCATTCCCTGTGTGCCCTGTCTGACTGGTAGAGTTGTCCCTATTTTTCTTAATTGACATAACATTTTTATTTCAGTAAGGTAGGAAAAATAATCAAATTTGTATCTTAATCAGAAATGATCAGGTGTGTTTATATAGTATAGCCTGCTTAAGTTATGGCAAAAACAAAAAAATTAAAAAAAAACAAAAGCACATAATATAAAATATACCATCTGGTAGAGTTTGGATACTGGTCATACCCAAGTCTCATGCTGAATTGTAACCATGGACCCTGGAGGTGGCACCTGGTGGGAAGTGTTTGGATCATGGGGCCAGATCCCTCATAACTTGGTGCTGGTCTTCATGAGAGTGAGTTCTCAGGAGATACCATCATTTAAGAGTGTGTGGCACCTTCCCAACCCCCTCACTTGTTCCTGCTTTCACCGTGGTACCTTCCTGCTCCCCCTTCACCTTCTGCCATGATTAAAAGCTCACTGAGCCTTTGCCAGAAGCCAGGCAGATGCCAGCACCATGCTTCCTGTACAGTCTGAAGAACCATGAGCCAATTAAACCACTTTTCTTTATCAACTACTCAATCTCAGGTGTTTCTTTATAGTAATGCAAGAGCAGCCTAACACGTCATTTTAACCATTTTCAAATGTAGAGTTTAATAGTGCTAAGTATACTCACATTATTGCGAAACGAATTTCCAGAACTTTTTCATTTTGCAAAACTGAAACTCTCTACTCATTAAACAAAGCCCCATACTGCACTTATTCCAGGTCCTGATAACCACCATTCTACTTTCTGCCTCTATGAATTTGACCAATCCAGGTACTTTATGTAAGTATAATCATACAGTATCTGTCTTTCTATGGCTGGCTTATTTCATTTAGTGTAATGATCTATTGTTACAGTATGTGTTACAATTATTTTCCTTTTTAAAGTTAAATAGTATGTTTATACATATTTGCCATATTTTAAAATTAATTAATCTGTCAGTGAATACTTAAGTTGCTTCTACCTTTTCCCAATCGTGAATAGTGCCTCTATCAAAATGGGCAAGACCCTGCTTCAAATTATTTTGGGTATATACCCAAAAATGGAATTGCTAGATAATATTGCAAATCTTTTTTTAATTTTTAAAGGAAAAATCAACTGTTTTCCCTAACAGCCACATCATTTTCATTTTACCTTCTTGCTAAGAGTACATAGGGGGTTACATTTTGTGTATTCTTGCCTTCACTTATTTTCTGTATTTTTTTTCATAGTAACCACCTTAATAGTTGTGAGGTGGTATCTCACTGTGGTTTTGATTTGCATTTTTCTAATGATTAGTGATGTTGAGCTTATTTTGACATGCTTGTTGCCCATTTCTACATTTTGGGGAGAGTGTCTATTCAATACATTTGCCCATTTTTTCATGTTTTATGTGAGTTTTTGGTGGTGAGTTTTAGATTTATGTATCATAGATATTAACCTTTATCAGATATATCTTTGAAAATATTTTCTATTATCCATGAGTTGACTTTTTACTCTGCTGATTGTTTTTTCAATTCACAGAAGTTTTAAATGTCAATGTAGTTCAATTTATTTAATTTTATTTTTGTTGCCTGTTGCCCATTGGTGTGGTTTGGCTGTATCCACACCCAAATCTCATCTTGAAGTGCAGCTTCCATAATTCCCATGTTTCATGGGAGGGACGTGGCGGGAGGTGACTGAATCACGGAGGTGGGTCTATCCTGTGCTGTTCCTATAATAGCGAAGAAGTCTCACGAGATCGGATGGTTTTACAAAGCATTCCCCTGCACATGCTCTCTTGCCTGCCACCATGTAAGATGTGACTTTGCTCCTCCTTCACCTTCTGCCATCATTGTGAGGCCTCCCCAGCCATATGAAACTGTGAGTCTATTAACCTCTTTTTCTTTATACATTACCTAGTCTTGGGTATGTCTTTATTTGCAGTGTGAGAACAGACTAACACACCTATATTTTAAGAAAACTGAATGATATTCATCGGAATCAAATGAATTTCCCAAAGACAGCCAGAGTTCAAATATGAGTCAAAGTCCATCTGCTATGGAATCTCATATGCCTTTTACAATACTTCTCAGCTTCCATAAAGATAAAAGTATATGGGAAGGTGTGCAAAACAAAGTGTCAAACTAAAGAAAGTTTGAAGATATAAATAACAGTTGTAGGAAATGAGAATAAACTCATGAAAGGAGAAAAAAAAAACCAAGGATACAGATATGAGCAATGGATAATAAAGCAGAAAGAAGTGTGTCCAAGAATTATCACTGTAGCATTATTTATGTTAGAAAATGTTCTAAGTGTCCAGAAATTAGACTTTAATAATATACAGTGATTGAATCTTATGAACACTATTCCATTGATAAAAATAATATTTTTAAAAATACAAAAAGGGACATGGTGGAAACATACCCTGAATGCACTCAGCCCTCCCCCTTGTTTTATAGTTGACATGGGATGAACCCCAGCAGCCAACCAGCGCACTCCCATCTCACTTGCCACAGTAATTGGTGTAGCAAGCACAAAAGCTAAACCAATAAGCACAAGGCATTCACTCCTCACAACTCAGAATATACAGATTATTCAGGAGTAGCAATAAAACCAATGTCAGTCCAATCATAATAAAGAGTCACTGTTCCTCCTAAGCCAATCACTTCTTACTGTTTAAGACAGTTTGCATCACTTTCTGTTACTTGCAACAGAATAAACTGTATGTAATACAAATAACTTACTTAGAAAGTTGATAGTACATTGCTAAGAAAAAAAATTTAAGTCAAAAAAATCAAAATAATACATAGTATATTCATGTCATTTTGCTCTAAACATAACATAAATCCATATAGCAAATAAGATTAAAAGTATGCAAAATATTAACATTCTTGGAGAAGAGGTATTGAGTAATATTTTTGGGTTTCTTTATATTTTAAAACTATTCAGCATCAAGGATATATTTATTTTGTACTTAGTGATAAAATCACGCCTCTACATATTTTGTAATTATTTACTAATTTAATGTTTACAACAGCACTATGAGAAAAGTTTAGTGATTGGGAAATTAAGATACAGAGGGATGAAATAGCTCACCCAGGGCTCTTCAGCAAGCAAGGAGGCAGTCAATAGAGTGGAGCCCAGGTGAGCTGCTTCCCACGCTGGAGCTTAGCTTTAACCCTCTTCCATAGCCTGGGCTCCAGTTAACTCCCTCAAGGACTGTCTTCTACCCCAAAATAGTTTCTCAACATAGTTTCCCAATAAGGCAAAATAAACAGAAGCTTTATATAATCTTCCAGATAAATAAAATGTTATCTCTTGTAATTGTGAAAAAAATTATAACGAATTATTAAAATTGATCGTATATCATTAGGTCTACCAGGTTATTTTTGCCAAAGACAGACTTGGGATTAAGCAAATGATGGTTGAGCCAATCAGGGGGCAGTTGGTCTGCGGCCAGGGCTGGGGCAGCCCCATCGGCCGGGCACTGTGTGCCTGGACTTGATTAGGGTGAGGCTGGCAGGTATTGAGAGAAGACAGAGAAGAACTTGAGAGCCAAGTAGGTGGGGAAGAAACAGAAGGTGCTGTTTTGGTGGTAGACTCAACACCTTGACGTGGACATGGAGTAAGCAGCAGAAAGAGACCCAACCAGGACACAGGCTGTCATCACAGGGGGGTCCTGTCTCATCTCCGGCATGTGGTGTAAGTTTGGCCTCTAGTTTCAGAAGAGACAAGCAACAGATGAACAGGAAGAAGTCAGCATCCTTACGTAACGGAGGGCAAGGGTGGCTATCGAGTAACGCCCAGGCATAAAGAAGCAAGATAGGAATTCTACACAAGAAGAGGCATAAAGTGGAAGGGAAGATAGGAATCAGGTTGATGAGACTGGATCATGGGCTCAGAGCAGTTCTGGAGCAACCTTGGCTGATCCATGACATGATGTGGGATTGCTTGCAGAGGCCCTCTTTCCTCAATGCCTGAAAAGACCAGAGGCTGTGCTGCATCTTCCTTCCTGTACGTATGGGCGGGGTTGAGGACAGCCCGCTGCTCTTGGGGTACCTACTCAATGAAGCTGAAAGGAGTTGTCTCTGCTTGGCTCTCAGTGTCTTTCTCACAGTTCTCAAAGGGAAGGATGGTCTCCCTCACCTTTTGGCTTGTCAGGTGCAATGCTTGTTGCTTATTAGTGATAAGAGGCTCTCCTAGATAGAAGGTTAGAGGCTCTCCTAGATAAAAGTTCTACTGTATTGATTGAAAGAATGAAGTCATCTTCCCCCTTTTTAGAAGACCAAAATTGTTTTTCCGAGGCATTGCCTGTCAGAAGTATATTAATTTTTCTCTTCCTCTCCTCTGTATCCCATAGCCACGTGTTCACTGTAAAAGGTGAAGTAATGGAAGGACAGTTTTATTCCCAGTGTGTGCATATTGTTTTCTAAGATAACTCGTGGATATAGTAAATCCTGTGACTGGGGGTCACTGTTGTGGTCTGATATTTCTCAAGGGATGCTGCCACTGAAGAGTGCTCAGTTTCAAACAGACTGGTAAAATAACATCCAGAAGAGCAGATCTTTGATCCCAGAACTCTTTGACAGAGGGAGAGTTGCCACAGAATGTGCTCAGCACATGGGGTCAGAAGGCAGCTGGTGATTAAAAAAGGCAAGAGGTCCAAATATGTATCCCCAGCCATATGGCACCTCCCAGAACATGGTACGAGCGATTATAAGAGGCGGTGCACAAACTTTCTAAAATTACATTAGGAGTTATGTATTCTTCACACATTCATCTATAACTAGCACAATTCAACCTTGATTTCACAGATATTACTGTAGTACCCGGGCAGAAAATGCTGTGTTTACTTCAGTTATAAGAAGTGAAATATTTTTGACAGCTTTGAAAGTAAAATCTCCAGGAATAAAACTTTAGGACTTTATTCTGAAAATGGGTTTTGGTGGTAGTCATTTTTGGTCTTACTTTTGATTTTCTTTTAACTATATGAGGTTTTCTCACATTCTTCCCTTGAAATAGCTTCTTCTTATTCAACTATTAGCTGCAAAGTGACTACTAAAATATACTGGTCGGGAGGTTTGATATGAGCAGCTGGTGGCAAAGTCACTTAAACTACTCAGAGTTGCAAGAAGATCCAACTTTTTCCACCCAAACTGCTCGCTGCCAGCCCCTTCCTTGCCCTAGTGCTCCTACTTGTCCACAGGGCATGAGCTGCTCTCCTTCCTACTCAGCCAATTTCCCAAAAAATCTTAGGGAAAATTAGGCTGGCTATTCCTTACACTCTCTTCTTTATTACTCTCATTTTAAAATTTGATAACATAACTTACATTGTCCTTAGGTTTGAGGTTCTCTTCTATTAACGAAGCGTGATACGGTCACTCCTTTTGCGTCACACTGATAAGGAGAAATATGTCCTCAGGGAATTAATAAGAACTGCTGTCTAATAGTTTGACCACGCCCCCTTAAATGTTTCCTCCCGGCAGTCCTCCACCCCTGTGCCATCCTTCTTATTTTCCCAGTTGTTCTCTTCCATTGATATATTTTCTACTCAATGATCTATCATCTGTTTGCAAATTTATTCATGCCACTTAATCCCTTTATGTTAATTCTGCTTCAATACCAAAAGCATACTTGGATTTTCAGGCATTCAAAACCTCCCTGCATGTAATTGCCCACAAAATTGCAACCAAATACAATGAATTAGAAAGCTACTAAGTATTCACCAGATTCTATTATATCTAATTATCTGAGATCCTTTGAATTACAATGAGATTGTTCATGGTTTAAAACACGCAGTCGTGAATAATTTGTTAACGTCTAAAATGCTGCTAACTTTACTCGGTGCTGTTATTGGTTCACATAAAGAGTTAAGTAACTTCACATTCTGCTGCAGGTGAGGCAAGCTCTCCAGTGAAAGCCAGCACTCTTACATCTTTCCTCAATTTCTTTCTTTCTTTCTTTCTTTCTTTCTTTCTTTCTTTCTTTCTTTCTTTCTTTTTAAGACAGAGTTTCACTCTTGTTACCCAGGCTGGAGTGCAATGGCGCGATCTCGGCTCACCACAACCTCCGCCTCCTGGATTCAGGCAATTCTCCTGCCTCAGCCTCCTGAGTAGCTGGGATTACAGGCACGTGCCATCACGCCCAGCTAACTTTTTTGTGTGTTTTTGGTAGAGACAGGGCTTCATCATGTTGACCAGGATGGTCTTGATCTCTTGACCTCGTGATCCACCCGCCTCAGCCTCCCAAAGTGCTGGGATTACAGGTGTGAGCCACCGCGCCCAGCCTCCTCAGTATCTTTCTACTGTGAAGAAATTATCAAAATGTAAGGAGCGTCGCAAGCCCTTCAGTGGGGACCTAATAGGGCTCTAAGAACAGTGGTAACTCTCACTAATGAAACTCGTGCATCCATAATTCTCAAGATGCTTTCTGTGAGTCATTCCTTCCTTTCAGTTTGCAATCACCTATCACACCTACTGCTCTATGATGGATATTTTTTTCTTTTCTTTCTTTTTTTTTGGTGGGGGGGGGCAGAGTCTCATTCTGTCTCACAGGTTATAGTGCAATGGCACAATCTTGACTCACTGCAACCTCTGCCTCCTGAGTTGAAGTGATTCTCCTGCCTCAGCCTCCCAAGTAGCTGGGATTATAGGTGCACACCACCACATCTGGCTAATTTTTGTATTTTTAGTAGAGACAGGATTTCACCGTGTTGACCAGGCTGGTCTGGAACTCCTCACCTCATGATCCACCCACCTTGGCCTCCCAAAGTGCTGGGATTACAAGCATGAGCCACCACACCTGGCCCCTGTGATGGACTTTTACTGGGACAAGTTTCTGATTCCAGAAAACTCTCTTACATGCGCAGGTTGGAATCAGAAATTTGCCCCAGTAAATTGCCTCCTTTGACACACAAAAGTCAGAGGCAACTTGGCTGGTCGCCGCAGCAGCAGGCACAGAGGGAAAAGCTAGATTCAAATCCACCAACAGCTGCTCTGGGATGTGGGGGCAACTTCTCAGACTTATTTGAACCTTGCTTTCCTTGTCTCTAAAAATGATGACGGTAACATCTAACTTTCAAAATTGTGCTAATGCTCTACTGAGCTGAGAAACCCCCAACCCTCAGTAGTGGCTTAGCAACTCTGCCTTTCTTTGGCTACGTTCGCTTCATCGTATTGTTGTTTATAGAGGCAACCTAATTAAACACTGTGTGTATTAATCCAAAATGGCCAGGGGCCTCCAAAGCAACCAAAAAGGATTATCTCACTCTCTAGAAGAAAATCTTTGTTATTCTTCCACAAGCACTTTACAGACACATTAAAATACACATTACTAACGTTCACACTGGAAACGTCTAGACTCCAGAGAGGATGCAACTGAGACTTGAACAAGTTGAGGGACTTGCCAAAGATTGCAGCGACAAGAAACAGCAGAACTGGGGCTGGACCTGAGGTCTCTTGTCTTCCTCTTCTAAGAGCATCTGTTAAGTAGACCCTGCTTCTTCCCCAATTAGGTAGATTTTTCTAGCGGGAAAAGGGCAGATCAGGAGGGAAAATGCACATAAACAATCCCCACCTTCGCGTGCACTCTTTCTAGCCACACATGTGGACTCACTGGCACGTGGCCTAGTTGTGGATGATTCCACAGCTCTCAGATAAATCAAAGACCCACATGCAAAAGCAGGGCTTGCAAACGTTTTGTGATGTGGTTTTGTAATCCTTGCTGGAGGACTTTGGGTCTATAAAATAATGAATGGATCATGTGGAGGACTAAGAAGAGTATTTTTATATGTGACAAATGTAATCCTGCAGGAAAAAAAAAAAAAAAAAAAAAAAAGACGGTTTTCATGTCATTGAAAATAAAATGTTACTCCCTTCCAGTAGCCTTAGAGTTCTAGCAAATGAGAACTGGTACCATCTCTTCAGACTGCATACTTCTGTAATGCAGAGAGCCAGCCCCGCTTCTCTTTTCTGCTTGATAGAAGCATGTGTTAGCGAACACTCCAAGAGGAAAAGCAGCTCAGTGAGGCAGATGTGCCCGAGGACACCAGCACCGCTGGGGTCAGGAAGACACTCTAGTTACGCACCAGTTTCTTTTTTGGAGGTGCAAGCACAGACAGCCGAGGCATGACTTGAATGAACAACCCCGGGACCCAAATGGGGTGAGCTTCTCAAGAGGCAAGAGCAGCACAAAACCAGCTTCGGGTTCCAGCCACAAAGCTCCAGCTTCTGCTTCACAAGGCCAGGAGACAAACGTGGAGTCCTAAATGAACCCACTTTTAAATATTATCCTAGGGCTCTGAAGAGTCGCGGTGGCCAAGTCTTTGGCATCGTTCTGTAACCGGATCAGCTGCAACCGGATTTTCAGGTTCTTGGCCTCCCTAAGCCCGAACCCTGGGGAAGCGGGCCTCGGGGTCGCAGTGAGTGTTTCAGCTCAGACAGAACTCACGGACCCGGAGTGTGCGGTCCTGCAGTTTACTAGGCAGAGCCACAGGACAGCTTCCACGTGGCGGTAGGGGACCCGGAGCGGGTGCCGGGGCAGGCTGGGGCAGCCGGAGCTTTTAGCCCCGAGTTATTCCCGCCCCGTTCTTATTCTTGTCCAAGGAGAGGGGTTCTTTCAATCTCTCTCTAGATTAATGGATCTTTGAATCCTTTACCGGATTGGCTACTGTTTTCCTACCCTGAGTTAGTGAGCCTGCGCCTCCAAGGGCCAGAGTCAGGAAAAGTTCCTCTAACACAGCCCCTAAGTTCCAAAAACTCTGAGCACTTCCTTGGAGTATTACTAGACGCCGATAATTTCCCAACGCTCCATGTTAAATGTCCCCCAGCCAAGTCAGGGACAAGATTACCTACTGGAACTGATGGCTCGGCATGAATTCCTCAGAAAAACAACCATTGTCTTCAGGGAAGAGGCTCCCTGGACTCACTGTAAACAAAAGGCGGGGGTCAGATCAGAAACATGACTTCATTTTGAAATTTTCTGAGAGAAACTCTACCTGGGACTCTATCAACAAGCCTTGTCGAAATTGCTTCATCTTTAAAGGGCAAAATTACCATGAATTTTGCTGCTGGGTGCCTGTCTCCAACTGTGAGTCATGAATTCGATTTGGAGCTATTTGAAATACTAAGATTATTCCAATCTTATTTTCTTTTTAGTACTCCCAGAAAGTGCTTTAAAAATAGCTTTAAATGTGTCTGAAAGATACCGTTGCTTTGAGCAATCGTGCTAAAAATAAAAGGTTGTAGATTATCGTACTGACGTCCTAGTGAGGGACTGGGTTAAAGGGACTTCCCAGGGTCGATGGGTGCACTGTTCCGACTGCAGGAATCCTGCGGTTTTCCGTCTCTGGACGGCTAGGGCCCTTTGTTTTGGTTTTCCCGCCTCTGGCAGGCCAGGTAGGGGCTTTGTCTCTGATTTTCCCGCCTCTGGCTCTTGGAGGTGGGGGCTCTGTGACTCAGGGTTGTAAAACAGTAGCCAATCTGGTAAAGGATTCAAAGATCAAGCAATGCAGAGGAAGTTTGAAAGAAACCCTCTGTTGGATGAGAACATGAATGGGGAGGGAATAACTCAGGGGTAAAAGCTCTAACCACCCCAGCCTGGGCTGGAATCCTCTCCGGGTCCCCTTGCACGGCGTGGAAGCTGTCTTTTGGCTCTGTCTAATAAATCGCACTGTTGCACACTCGCTGGGTCCGTGAGTTGTATTTCAGCTGTAACACTCACCGCGTCTCCGAGGCCCCTTTCCCCATTCTGCAGAGTTAGGAAGGCCAAGAGCCTAAGTTCTGGCTGTAGCTACTCCACTTCCATGGTGGCCTGGCGGTTAGCGCTTCTAGTTTTCACTCTGGTGGCCCTGGGTTTGACCCCCGGTGTGACAAGCAGGGAATCCAGCGGCAGTTATTCCAGTTACCTTACTAAGGTAAGGAAGAGCTATGAAGAAGCTTCCAAAGGGGGACAAATAAAAGAGAAAAAGTCACGTAAAGGGTGGGTGAGAGGAGTTGAAGCTGCAAGCCACTTTCCTCGAGGTTTTTCTCTCCCTAGTCTCCAGTTTTATTGTTGTTGTTTTCTTGCTTCAATTTCATTTTCAAAGGGGGAAGGGGAGGCCTAAGAACAGGCACCGAGGTCTGGCTCCTGCTTGGCGCTAAGGCACCCAGTAATGAAGCACGTGTCTCCTTTCTGGGTTTTATTGGCAGGTGTGCTGTGCTTTGTCTTCCTTTTGAAGTTCCGCGGTGGCTGGCACTTGGAGGCAGGCACCCAGCAGCAAGCTTCAGAGGAAAACCGGCATCCTCAGGGTGCCTACTCAGTGGCCACAGCAATGGCAGACTGTGCGTTTGGATGAGCCACCGGTCCTCTGAAGAAAGACAAAACACAGGCCCCCTTTCTCTTGAGGTAGCATCATCTCTCAGTAGGAATGGTGCTAATAACGCTCAGAGTTTCATCCTGTGAACGTGATCACCCTCTATCTCAGCCACTTGATGAAAGCTCCCTTGCTGGGTTCCAGCTCTGGACCATCTCCTCACACCTGGCAGCAGCGGGCACAGCAACAGTGAGAGTCACCAACAGAAATCCCATCTGCCCCTTTAAGGCAGCACACATTGTCTCGCTGAGGAACGTCCCCACCAACGGAGAGGTACCACCCATTCAACTCTTCACATCCTATTATTAAACACACGATGGTTTACACATGCTAAACACATGCTCAGCTGTGGTCCGACCCAGTTCTCTTTTTCTCAACTGCGTCTGAACGGTTTGAGTTCCACCCAAAACTGCAGCGTGTTGATAAGCAGAAAAAAAAAGCCTCACTAATGGGAAAGGTAGGTCCCAGCTAACAGAAGATTCTAAGGAGAAAGTTTCAGTAGAGCTGTGTGAAAGTTTGGTCTTTTAACTAGATCATGAACCCATCACACACACACACACACACACACACACACACACACACACACACACAGTGGTGCCTGTAGTTACTATTTTGCAGACTGGGAAACAAATGTTTATTATACACATACACACACACATACACACACACATAAAATCTTTGTCTTAATATTTCTGAATGTTGATGTGTTTTTCACCCAATAGGTTAAGTACACTGTAAAATATCCCATCACACATTTGAACAAAAAATGGAATCCTGTTCAGACGTACACTGGAAACGAAGAACTTGTTTCCCTTTACTTATTATTTGCATTCTTCCAGTCCCAGTGTGTTAATACTCTACGAACATTCACAAAACCCCACTTATGACTGTAACAGGAATGCTTTATGCATGTGACAATTTAGGTAAGGCTATCTATGACCTCATGCTCTTTTATACTATTTGAGCTAAGCTGAACTCTCTGAAACTTGGAAACATTCAAGAATCCCACTTGTAAAAATATCCAGGGATTTTAAGTTTGTGCTAAAATGACAGATTTATAATGAGTAGGAGACAGCCTTTTCTGACCGCCGTGTTTCTGACAAAAGCAAAACAAGGAAGCAGCTACCTCAGCAAAGCCAGTCACTCTTCGAAAGCGTGGGTAATTATTCTATTCAAGCCAGACACTTATCATTCATCAAAAATGTGCGCAGCTTTGATTGACAAGCCAAGGTGCTTCCCTTACTCCAGGATAATATCAGAATGCAAATTCCTTGATTTCTCATTTTCTGCTGGGTATTGTGTTACTGCAAGTCCTTGTGGAAGCCACTGATTTTTTTTTTACGTGGCTTTTTCACTTTCAGAATACTTTAAGGAAAGGAAAATGCTTTGATAATTCATTTTCAGTCGTTAAAAAAAAAAAGCCCCGGCCAATTTGCAAGACTTAAAAGAAATTCTGGAGGAAATAATTAGCATTCATTCACTCATTCATTTATTCATCCCGAAAGTAGTTATCGAATACTTAGTACATACCTGTAATCACTGTTCTAGAAATGAGGGAACAGTTGCTGCAAATTATAAGTGTGTTTAAGACCCTTACATACACGGGTGTGTGAGTGAGGTGACTGAGAAAAAGCAAATCGGCAGTTGACGGGTCGTTTCTGAAAACAGAATAGGGAGGTGTGAGGGAGCCTGGAAGCACCCGTGGTCTGAGGACACAGCTAGAGGAGGGTCTGAGAGCTGCAGACCAGGGTCCAGTGTGAAAGACCCTCATGTACCAGGGTGCGCTGGTGAGTTTGGACTGGATTGTTCCTAAGGGTAGAATGATGGAAGATGTCCATGAGAAGATGAACAGGCAGCAGCACCTTCCTGTACAGTAACCAAAGAAGGCATTTTTTTTTTTTTTTTTTTCCTGAGACAGGGTCTCACTCTGTTACCAAGGCTGGAGTGCAGTCGAGTAGCTGGGACCACAGATCCTCACTACCATGTCTGGCTAATTTTATTTATTTTTTTTTGTAGGGACAGGCTCTCCCTGTGTTTCCCAGGCTGGTCATGAACTCCTGGGCTCAAGTGCTCTGCCTGTCTCGGCTCCCAAAGTGATGGGATTACAGGCATGTGCTGTTGAGCCCGGCCAAAGGCACCTTGTAGGAAGTAACATTTAAGCAAAGACCAGAAAGAATGGACCAGTTTGCAAAATGAGAGTGAGGGTGCTCCATGCAGTGAGAACCTTGTGGGTGGAGGCTTAGAGTAGAGAAAAATTTCGTGTGTCTGGAAAACAGAAGGATGATACATTAGCTTTCTGCTGTTGATATAATGAAGCATCAATAACTCAGTACCTTAAAATGACAGAAATGTATTCTTTCACAATTCAGAGGCTCCAGGTCCAAAATTAAGGTGTCCACAGGGCCATTCTCTGTTAGAACTGGGGTAGAGTTTACCCTTGCCACTACCTAGCTTCCGATAGTGTCTTTTGATCTGTGGTTTTCCTTGGCCTACTGCTGCACCACTCTGATTTCTGCTTCTGTGGCCATGTGCTATTCTTCCTATGTGTCTGTGTCTTTACATAGGCATCTTCCCCTTCTGTAAGGACACTGATCATGTTGCATTAGTGCCCACCCTAATGACTTCATCCTAATTACATCCACAGTGACCCTATTTCCAAATAAGACCATATTCTAAGGTCCCAGTGGTTAGGACTTGAACATATTTTTCCAGTGCGGGAGGGAACAATTCAACCCATGACCTGGGGCCCCCAAGGCAGAGGCTGGAAAGCAAGCTGGAGAGTAGTTAGGGTTTGTGCTGATGAGAATGGATGTTGGCCACAGCACTGTAGCCTGTGGCGAGCAGTCAGGATTTTATTATAAGTGAATAAAGAGCCCTTATATAAAGAAATAATATCATGCAGTTTGCATTTTTAAATGCTGTGAAGGAATTAATTAGGTTGGAAGTAAGAATGATGGTAGAGAAGAGAAGCTACTGCCGTGTCTGGGATGAAAGGCCACAGGGTGAAGAATCAGCTGGATGAGACCCGCACATATTTTGAAGAAAGAAACAACAGGACTTGGCAATAGGCTAAATTGTCAAAGATGGCTCTTCGGTTTCTGACACAGGCAACTGGGTGGATTGTAATGCCGGATACCAAGAAGAGAAGAACACGGTCAGAGCAGGTTTGGAGTGATGATCAAAAGTGTGATTTGCATATCTCTAGCACCTGGCCTGCAGTATTTGGAAGTTAGGAGGCGCTAAACAAATGATATTTTTTTTAAGTGAGTTTTGGACTTAATAAACTGGAGATGCTTGGGAGACATTCAAGAATACATTTGATGATAGCAGTCAGACAAATGAGTCTGGAATCAAGAGAAAGATTTGATCTAAAAATATACAGTTTGAAGATTTTTAAAATATAAGAAAGATAAACCCTATTTTATTTGTAAAGATTGTTTTAATGTGCTATTATTTCTAGATACAGTTATAGTTATGAATACACTTGTTAGCTACACGTAACAAACCAAAATATTTGAGTCCAAGATAGCTCAGGAAGGCAAGCTGCTGTCACAAAAAAGAGGACTGGATATCGTTTCCGGGACTTGCCAAAATCCGTGCACAGCCTAGAACAAGCCTGAGCCATTGATCCTACTATGGTTGCTCAATCTTTACATCTGTTTGCTAATTGGGATGCATTTAAATTGAGCAGGAAGCAAAGGGGGCACTACATTTGTAAGTGTTTACTAATCATGTTAGAAGTATGATGGGCAAATTCTATCAAGGGTGGGTTTCATGAATTTTTAAAACTCTTTACAAGATCGGTTTCTTATATGACCATGTTCAAAGTCACGATTTCTCTCAGTAGCTCAGGGTAAGACATGTACCATTCTGTAAAATGCCTTTGCCTCACTTACAAATCTTCCCAAGACAAGGCTAAAGAGATTAAATTCTAAGACTCAAGTCTACAGAGAAAAATATTATACTTGTTAAAAAGATGGCTTGCTAATTCTATAAACTCTAATTTTTTTTTGAGATGGAGTTTTATTCTGTCACTCAGGCTGGAGTGTAGTGGCACAATCTCAGCTCCCTACAACCTCCACCTCCCAGGTTTATGCAATTCTCCTGCCCCAACCTCCCAAGTAGCTGGGATTACAGGCGTGTGCCTCCATGCCCAGCTAATTTTTGTATTTTTAGTAGATACAGGGTTTCACCATGTTGGCCTGCCCGGTCTTGAACTCCTGACCTTGTGATCCACCTGCCTCAGCCTCCCAAAGTGCTGGGATTATAGGCGTGAGCCACCATGCCTGGCCTATAAACTAATTTTAAACCATATCTTCATGAGTTTCCTGCCGCCCCCTCACATCCACATGAGGGGCAGTTAGGATTTGAGGAACAAAATCTTGGTTCAGGCAAATTTTGTTTTAATTTGTATTTCAGAACATATCTGTTTTAATCTAACAGTATGACAAAGTGGGCAAAACAGAGCCAGTGAGATCCTTACGTAGAATATTAAAAGAGTATTTATTTATTTGATGGTGTTGAAACGTTTAACATTCAGTGAAGTTTTCAAAAATATATAACTTAAAATACATTTTATATATTTATCTACTAATGATGTATCTTGAATACATACATATATTAGTGATACATATATATGCATTATATGTGTATACATGTATGTATATATATTTCTTAAATTTAAGTGATAAGTTTGTTTTTGCAGTAAAATGATTGCTAGCACTAGAGTCGATCTCTAGCTGGCACCGTATGTTTTCAAAATGTAATGTTTTTTATTGTTTTTAATCTGGGATGATAGCAAAGTGCTTTCAATTATTATATATTTAAAAAACAGATTATTATCTTGAAGGCTTTTTAGGAAGAGAAGATAGTCCTGACTTACTTTGTAAAATATGGGGGTTATGAGCCAGGCTAATGTGGTTATTGTGGTCATAGACTGTTGCCTGGATTAAAACCACAACCGTCAAGAACAAGTAGAGTTTAAAACATCACATCATTACAATAAATATAATTAACTACTGTAGAGAGGCCAAGCTCAGGAATCTGGGGGAGTCGGAAGACATTGAAGCATATTTTAAAATTATTTTCAGAGAACAGAAATTACATGGTTCTTGAAAGTAATGCTTACACTCAATCTGATTCCATCCATTAGAAAATTCATCCTGGATATTCAGCGTCTCAAGTGAGCCCATGTGGCATCCAATTTGGAGGAATTTGTTTGTTTGTTTTGGGGCTGACTTTAACACTGGCTTATATTTCATCATTAGAATCAGCTATTGTAACCAGTTGGCATATGACTGGCCTTGATTGGCTTTGCCTGGTTTAGTTTAATAAAGGGATTCAGTTTCAGGGTTGGCAATGCTGATGGAATTGGATAGAATAAGGAGGCGGGGCAGTGGAGAATTGGGGAAAAGCAGAAAGCCTTGATAAAATCAAACTTTGCCAAAAAGGTAAAGTGCAATCATTAATTTAAAACGTCTTTTGTGAGGTTGTCATTGCTTTACACTGTATGTTATTGTAACTAAAGGCTGCACAGACACAATACCAAAGATATGACAATCAGAAAAGTTGCCTGCAGCAATTTTGACTCCGAATATAAAAGTCATGATTTTAAGTAAAGCTTTTGAAATTAAACTTCCTCCAGCCGAAATCATAACTCAGAAATTCAGTGTTTCAACAGAGTACTAGAAAACTAAAACTTTGGTATTTAGAAAACATTGCAGGGCCTTATCACTTCTTAATTACTCCGTAATCACCTAAAATTTGCATTTTAGTGAGAAAGCCAAGCATCTCATGTTGGCTAGATTCATGCATCTCCTCTTGAAACAAAAGTTTAGAACATCATGTTCAGAATTTTTAAGTCTAGCATGCTATTTTGAAGATAATTTCATTTAAAAATAATATTTTTTTTGTATTTAATTACCCAGGCAATTGCATTCAGGCCTCATATTCCTTTAATTACTAGTTGATATTGTAGTCATTCTTTTATAATTTATAGACGGGCATCTCAAACTCAACCTGGCCTGCAGACTAGGCTCTCAGACATATCTTAATTTGAAATTCACTTAGGAATCTTGTAAGATGCAAATTCTGATACAGTAGGTCTGGAGTGGGTCTGAGGTTCGGAATCTGGCAAGCTTTCAGATGATGCCAGCAACACTGGTTTGAGGACCACTCTATGAGCGGCAAAATCACGGAGAGCTCATTGTCTTCTTCCCCAGACTTGCTGTCCGTCCTATGCCCCATGTTTCAGACAACAGCGTTGTTATTTGCCCAAAAGCATAATCACATACACACCTCTCTGTTGAATCTCTATTGCATGTTGCCCTCCACTGCTTCCACACTGCAGACAAGGCCTATATGTTGGCCACCCCTGCAAACTCAAATGCTGACACATCTGGATTTGTGCCCTACTCTTCAGAATTCATTTGCCCTTCCAATCTCTCTCTCTCTCTCTCTTTTTTTTTTTTTTTTTGGGGGGGGGGGTCTTGTTCACTTGCCACGGCTGGAGTGCGGTGGCATGATCTCATCTCACCACAACCTCTGCCTCCCAGGTTCAAGCGATTCTTATGTCTCAGCCTCCTAAGTAGCTGGGATTACAGGAGCACACCACCATACTTGGCTAATTTTTGTATTTTGTAGTAGAGATGAGGTTTCACTATGTTGGCCAGGCTGGTCTCGAACTGCTGACCTCAAGTGATCTGCCTGCCTTGCCCTCTCAAAGTGCTGGGATTGCAGGTATGAGCCACCACACCAGCCTGCCTTTCCATGCTCTTGTATTTGTCCTCATAATACTCACAAAAGTTTTTAAATTATCTCTTTATCTGACCAGTGTTTTATTTTGATTGCTTATACTGTACATACTACAACAGAAAGATCTTTCCAAAGCACAACTTTTTATGACACTATGGCATGGTCTCAGTCTCATTCCCTAATTGAAACTTTCTTCTCTTTTTTTTCATAGTGAAAAAACGCTTACTCTTCTTTCAGGCTCCCACAAGGAAGCCTCCTCCTTAAAACCTTTTCATCTACCCTCAATAGCAGAAAAACTACTATCTTCTTTGGGCTTTTGTGACACTCATTACTATTTCTTTCATGGATCCAGCAACATTTTATAATAACTACTTATCATTTTTGCCTTTTTTCTAGACCTCCAGTGTTGAAAGGCAGAAACTGGATCCTTCTTACTGTTTTATTCTCAAAACCCAGCACAGTGCTTGGTAGTGAGTAAATTCACCGTAAATATAGAATGATAGACTTTTTAAAAATTAAATGATCTGGCTTATTTAACAGGAAAAACTGCTTTCTGCCTCTAAGATAAATATAAAAATTAAAATTCTGACTATAATTTATCTTTATCCTTAGCTCAAACAATTTCTTCTATAATTTGAAAGTGGACTGTGAGTCCCTGTTAAACACATAACATTTGAGACAAGAATAGTTGAAAATGCAAAGCGTTCATTTTCAGTAAGTCTTGAATATTTCGTTTCAAAGCTTCAGATTTTTAAAATCAAATTAATATGAGTTCTTATAATGAGTGAAATTCTATTAAACAAGTTGACTTGAAGTCAGAGATAACTATTTGTAAAATACTAAGTGCATGCACTGAACAAGTCCTTTTCAGCACATGCTTCTTATTGTGTGCCTGTCATATTCCAAACACCAGGCTCATGCTAAAAGGAGCAAGAATCAATCTTTGCCAATGAATTACTCATGGTGCTATGGGGGAGGCTTGATGTTTCCCCCAGCTTACTCTGTGCCTCAATAAGGTGTATAAAAAGAATGAATGCATGGCCTGCTGTCGGGAATGTCCTTGGAGCAGGAGGCCAGTAGAAGTGTCTGGAAGGAAAAGCGGAAGGTGAAGCTAACAAGAATAGCAAATCATCAGCTTCAACATACACACAAAAACCAGCATCAAGAAAGTGAGCCACTTCTTCATAGTATATATTTGGTCTTTACACAGTGTTTTTATATTCACTTGCTCCTTTGATCCTTTCAGTAATTCTGAAAGGGCAGTAGAGAAAATATGATTTTCCTGATTGTACAGAGGCATGGATAATTAAAGTCTACCCAGGTATAATCAGAACCAAGACCCCGGTCCCTGTGCCATGTGTCAATATAGCCTCTCCTCTGCAATATCGCCTTCTGGTCCTTGGATGCGATCATCACACTGGCCTTTCCAAGGTGGCATCCAGAAAGAGTGCTGTCACTGACGGGCACACCAGCAATCTGAACAGCCCCCCAATGCAACGCTGCAATTTGTTGGGGTACAATGCTGCTGCTTGAAACCATGTTGTCTACCCGCCATCTTGAAATTCGATTTTTTTGTTTGTTTGTTTTGCTTTGTATTTTGCTTTCTCGGTTGTTTACATCTTAGCCAATGAAATGAATGAGAAGATATGTGATAAAGCCAAATAGAAACGTCTTGCACGAGGGTGAGGAGAAGGAAGTAGGTGGTACCTACGCCAAAGTGGATTTGGGAGAATTCTCAAAACTGTCAGTAGTGATGTTAATGGCAACTGCCCTGAGTAGGCATTTGTCCTAAACCAATAGGAGTTCGTGGTTTTAACATTTACTTTTAGGCATACAAAATTCTGTGATAATGAGTTTAATAGAACAAAAAAGTAGAACTACAAGGTCAGGCACCATGTTCAGGACTTTTTCTCATGAAGATAAGCCCAAACTTTGCAGGTAGCAATTCAAAATTTAAAACTAGCAGGTTAAAATTTTGAAAGGCTTTTGGAATCTGAATTCCACATTTCTTTCGATTTCTTCTTCATCCATGTTTGGATTTGTTTTCAATTACTGCTGAAAAACACTTCCCCTGCAGCACAGGAAAAATGTAAAATTCTAAAGGCTGCTGCTATTTTTTTGGCCTATCTGTTTAATCACTTGACCATCTAAATACTATATTTTGATGGTGAAAGTAGTCTCAAGAGAGGCTAGATTGAAGGCAGTTAATTTTCTTTAAAGGAAACAAGTGGCATAAACAGAATACTGACGGGGCAGAAACCAGAGATATCAGAGTCCATATGCTTTATATTTTTAGAACAGGATGCAGCAAAACAGAAGGAAAGGGATCTAGTAAATAAATGAGACACGGTTTGTGACAAGCAAAAGCTTTTTTTTACCTATTGAACAAACATGAAGACTCCAGTAGTCTTTGGCAGGATCTCCCCAGGACAAAGCCAAGACTGAGAGCTGTTATTTATGTAGTGATCCAATCTTTTTCCTGAATGTCTTTATATATAAAAGGCAGACCATTAACAATGGAATATTAACCAGTTTAAATGTAATAGCTTGCCCATGTGGAGACGCTGCTGCTGAAATGTATCTCAATAATTATTTACGGGTCTCCATGGCTCTTTATCTGAAAGAGGGAGGCAGGAGCTGAGACCACAAAGGTATTTTTTTCCTCTCTTATGATCCATGATAGATATAAACAAGACGATGGTGTTCTGAATCTATTTAATTGACCTGACTGTAATAAATTGCAGCTGGATCTCTTCCCTTTATTGTGCTCTAAAGCCACTTACACTACTTCAGGCATTAGGAAGTCATCATATTCCGAAGGTTTATCTCAGAGTCATAGAATCACAGACGGCCAGAGCTGCAAGGGGCCTTTTTCATCCTTCTTTTACTTTCCCAGAAAGCCAGGTTTAGGTCTGGCTGTCAGCCCATAAAAACCTTCCAAACAGTTATCAAGAACAAAATGGGTTTCCAAAGTCTGCATAACAGATATATAAAAGCTTTTATTGTTTATTTTAAAATGTAGAAATGACTGCTGGATACATTTTGTGGATAAGGTTTTAAAAGAAAAGATCAATAATAAAAAAAAAAAAACTCGTTGGCAGCTAACAAGGTGTTTGTGAACAAACAGGTAACTTGGATCACCAGTTATTGTCTTTTTCAACATAATTCAAGACCCACATTTTGATATCATCTTGGACTTTCTCTTCCATTTAAACACATGAACATAATTATGTCTGTAGAAAACCATGTCTTATGGTCATGTTTACCTGAGGCAATGAAAGTCAGTTGGGTCTATACAATTCAGTTCATTTCAACCAGAGGCTCCCGGCCTGTCTGCACAGATGCCAAACAGCACAATTTGGGACTTGCACGGAGACACATTCATCACAAACAGGAGCATGCTTGAACACGGCTTCATCTAATTTGGCAGCATCAGCAGCTCCCAGGAAATAACAGTAGCATGAGCTGAAGCTCCCAGCATCGTCTTACCGGCAAGGAGTCCCTTCTGAGCAAAATGCTCAGGTGTTTCGCCAGGGCTGGATGCAGGGTCGAACGCAGCAATAATGATTTTAACAGTGCCTAGTTAGTGAAGACAAGAGTGAAGATACCAGCATGTAGAGTGCCCTCCACCAATTTTATTTCTCAGTCACTTTAATACACAGGTAGTGATATATGAATAACAGAATTGTATCCAAATAATGATGGTCTGCAACGGCATTTTCTCTGCTGAATTCCAGCTGCTGAGTGAAGCATTTTGATGAATGCATAGTCATGTCCTCACAGGGTTGCCACAAATGCTATAGAATTGTGCAGTCCAATGTAGTAACCACTAGCCACGGGAGGCTTTGAGGACTGTAAACGGGGCTAGTCCAAAGTGAGATGTACTGTACATAAAAATTACCTGTGGCATTTTTGAAGAATTGGTGTTAAAAAGGATGTAAGATGTATCATTAATAATTTTATATTGAATATATGTTAAAATGATGTTTGGAGTATTGTATTATGCAAAATATATTATTGGAATTAATTTTGCCAATTTGCATTTTTAAATGTGACTACTAGAAAAATTTAAGTTACACGCGTGGCTCATATTCATGGCTCATATTGTTTTTGCTGGACAGTGCAACTATAGGACATATAGCCAACTTTCAAGGTGAAAATTATCAGCTTTATTCATTTTTGCAGTTATACAGAATACAATTTTCCAACTGGATTAGAAATTATTTTCATATTTTTTGCAATCTCAAAATAAGTTTTTGGGATGTTGAATTATGGATTTATAGATTTTATTCTATATCAGATAAGCTATGTAACTGTTACATGTCTTCGACATTCTCGGAAGACAAAGTATAGCACTCTCCCGATAAATAGTAAAAAAAACAAATTATTCATTCAAAAAAATGTGCTGTGGTTCTATTTGGCACTAGGTAGTGTGCTGTGTTCTGGAGGGCAATAAAAAAATAAGATAAGTTTCCTGCTTTCAAAGAGTTCTCTGTCGCATGGAAGGGTTGATCTTGCACATAGACAAAACTACAAAAAAAAAAAAAAAAAAAAAAAAAAAAAAAAAAAGGAAAGAAAAGAAAGAGAAACACGATAAAAAAAAAAGTATACGTGGAAACGCTGTGATGGAAACAACTGATGAGCAGGTGGAGTGGGAGGTGACGTGGGAGCCGGATCGGAAGTGCAGTCTTCGCAGTAGCCCTACAACGTGACAGTGCCCTTGTTTTGAAGATGAGGAGGTCGAGGCTTGGCAAGGTAAAATCCTTTGCTTATCATCAGAGACGGGGGAAGCAGGGACGCAAACCCAGATGAAAAGGACCGTGAGTCCTATCATTGCACAAGCTCCACCAAGGAAGGCCAGCGATGGGAATGCAGGTCCTCACGGAGGAAAAGTTATTCTAAGGAACTCAACAACAAAAAGCTCTGTGTGTCCAGGAGAGCAGGGTGATTCTGCCTGCTGATCATAACACCTGGTGAAATAAATTGGAGGACGAAGAATCAGTTCCATTCTCTGTAATACCACAATTTTCAAAATGTTAAGACCACTGTCTTGTTAGGACTCTACTTGCCATGACATTTCACTCCATCCAGATTTCTCCCGTAATCCCAGTGGCAGTCCTGTAACCCAGTTGTATGTGCTTATGGGCAGGCCACTCGCTTGTGATGAAGGCTGGGGGGCTGAAGGCTCTTTCCTCCAAATGCTTGCTCATCAAAAATCCTCAATCAGGGATCCCTGAAAGAAGAGTGACAAAATGTTTCTGCAAATGTCCAGATGGGAAATTTTTTCAGTTTTGTAGGCCAGTCTGTCTCTGCCAGAAGTATTCAACTCTCCTGTTGGAGAATGAAAGTAGCCATAGGAAATATAAGAAAAAGGCCACACACAGTGACTCATGCCTGTAATCCCAACACTGGAAGACCAAGGCGAGCGGATCATGAGGTCAGGAGTTCGAGACCAACCTGACCAATATGATGAAACCCCTTCTTTACTGCAAATACAAAAATTAGTTGGGCGTGGTGGCATGTGCCTGTAATCCCAGCTACTTGGGAGGCTGAGGCAGGAAAATTGCTTGAACCAGGGAGTTGGAGGTTGCAGTGAGCCGAGATCGTGCCACTGCACTCCAGCCTGGGGACAGAACAAGATTCCATCTCAAAAAAAAAAGGAGGGGGGCTTGGCTGTATGTATTCATCTACATTGTATTTGTGGATACTAAAATTTGAATTTCATGCAATTTTCACATATCACAAAATATTATGCTTTTGAGTATCTTCAATGAATTAAAGATATTAAGAAGGATTCTTAGCCCACTACTAATCCCACCTCCTCTGGCACAGTCGTCTTTAGCAGATACACCTAGGTCCCTTTACTTGTTCTTCAGGTTAAGTCATTTTTTAGAATCTTCATCATTTTTCTACCTTAAATGGAGAAACATACAAGAATAGTAATCTACGAACACATACTAACAGGTTGATACTCCCCTTTAAGGTGGCAGTCAAAATGAATTAAAATCCTCCTAATACAATCTTCTAGGTCTGGTTATCCTGCAAGCATCTAGAGAGAATGTTTGAATCACACCCTCTAAAATTGTATTTGCACTATTTGCTTAGAAGTGCTCAAAGGAAAATATTCTAAACTTGTGAATTGTGAGGGCTTTTTTTCTTTCTTTCTTTTTTTTTTTTTTAATGCTAGTTAATATTCATCAGCTCCTCAGAGGAGAAAAAGCAGGTCCACATACTCTGTTTCCATATATAAACTCCTTACTAGGCTCTCAGAGTAACTTATATTTACCTAGTAGTCTCAAGTAACAAAAGTACTCCAAGAGTCGTTTATTTAATCCTTGCAACAGAACTAGGAGGTAGGTCTTACTATCTCTTGTCTAGAAATCAAGAATCTGAGGCTGGTATGGTGACAGGCATTCCAGCCGCATCCTTCTTCCCTCTGCTCTTTATCTGAGTTCCCTCTGCCCCTGTCCCGCAGCCAGCAAGTTCAACACCCAGCTCCCAAATCATTCCAGGATGAGCAGGTTCCTCCAATCCCTGCTTTAGTGGAACTCGCAACCCAGGAGGCGATATGGAAACCAATAACTGTACTATGAGGAGCTGAGTGCTCTCAGAGACAGGTGAGAGAGCAGCCGCCGTCAGAGCAAAGCAGACAAGATGAATGAAAAAGAAAAGGGAAGAAAAAATAGAAGTGGCCAAGGGGAATGTTGTCTTCACATCTTTTCATGCTTAGCAGTTACTTGTACCCTAATTAAAAATGTTTTGGTATTTTTGTGAAAAGAATGTCAAATAGAGATGCCTCTGAAATGAGGAACATCAATGGGTCTGTTTTAGGATTATTAAATCCTGAAAGTTTAAACCAGAAAGTAAGGTATTTAAGCACATGTCAACATAAATTAAGAACAAAAGTGTTTTCTCCACTGACTGAGCCTGTAAACTTGTGTGGCTCTCAGCATTGTCATATTAAAATGCCGTTTGCTAAAATTCCATTTGTTCTTAGGTAAGAAACAATTCTAATACCAACATAAAAGTGTACAATGTAAAGCCAGGAAGCTCGGATGGTTAATACCGGTTGATTGCCCTGGTATATTGTCATTTGTGAAAAAGTGAACTATGATAATGCAACCATCTCTTGCCAATCTGTCATTAGTAAGGGGCTTAGGAGAAATACTTTCAGCCCAATTATCATTCCAGCTGCTTGTCCGCGTTACTTGTATTAGCACAGCTGAGACTTAACATAAAACCTAAACTACGATCAAATGATTACTCAGTATTTTTTTTTAAATCAGACAATTGCTCCCCTGCATAGAATAATATGTGAGTTCTGTTTATTGACTGAAAGAAAGACGAAATCACAATTCAAGTTAATATATATGAAAGAACATTGTGTTGTTTCTCACATTGAAATTAATCAAATATAACAACATTTATATGAATAATTTGTATTAATAGAGAGAATGGAAATGCATTTGAAGATAATATAAAATGAATTATTCAAATGAATAATCCAAAAATGAATTTATATTTTGTTTTATAATCTGTTTGAAAAATTACAAAAGCTGAAAATTGGCATTTCTATGCATTAAAGGTACCTCACAAAAAACTTACAAAATCATGAGGCCTGCTTCGTTTCATTTCCATCACAGCAATTCTGATTTCCAACAATCGTGATAATACAGGCCTTGCCACCACCTTCCTGGCATCTAAAAGTGAATATTTGAAAATTTGAAAATTTACTTCAAAAACATTGAAACTGTACTATGAAGTTTGACTCAAGCTTCAAGTCCCAACAGACTGGCCAAGCAGTCACCGAAATTCTCAGGTTTCCCAAAGAACTGGGGCCACAGTGTACACAAGATTGAAGCAAAATTCTAAGCACTTGGGTTGAATCCTGCACCTCCTTATTTCCTCCAAGAATCCTGCAAAACACCTTTCTTCTTCACCTTTGTATCTCTGACACTAACAAAGCCTGACGTCTTGTAGATATCACAAAACAAATGTCTGTGAAGTGAATGTATGAATGAAAACAAAACATTAACAACATAACTGGTTTTAGGTAGGTCCTCTAAGATCAATGACTTTAACAACTTTTTTTTTTTTTTTTTAGAATAATGACGGGATGGAAGCTTTTTGTGCCATCTGGGCACTTAAGGGGATCATAAAGGTCAAGGGACTGGAGAATTGCACATCAGCTGGTCTGCAGGGTCCCACTGACTCAGCAGGTATGAGGGACCCCAAGAAAAGCTGATTCACTGAAGGATGCAGTTTCTGCATCCTAATGATTTAATTCCCCCTGACCCCATCTATCAACAACCCCAATTCTGCAGTCCCGTGACTTCTATGATCCCATTAAAGGCCTCACCCTGGAACTTCTCAGGGAGATGGATTTCAGGATCTTCTCCTGAAACCACCTTTGCAAAAATTGTAACAGAAAATTATTAAAGTGAAAGAGATCTGACCTAACTAATTCCATCTTGCTTCTAACCTCCAAGCTGTCCTTCTTCATTCCTGGGTGCAGGCTGAACTAACATTAGGAGGACTTAGTTTATACTTTGACTTTGAAACAAAGAAGGTAACAGACCTTTCCCAAAACTCCTTCTGACCTGGGGACTAGACTGCCTTTGCAGAACTAACAAATTAGTCACAAGATTAGAAATGATGGTTTGGGAGCCTCTGTTACAAAAGCATGGATCGGTGCTTGAGATATTTCACAGGCCCTGCATTCCAATGTACCAGCTGACACCACTCAGATTAATTAACTGGCTCATCTGGGCTTGTGGCCCCTACTCAGGAACTGACTCAGGGAAAGAGAACAGCTTAACTCCCTATAATTTCATCTCCAACCCAACCAATCAGCAGCCTTCACTTTCCAACCCCCAATCCATGAAATTATCCTTAGAAGCCCCAATCCCCGAGTTTTTGGAGAGACAAATCTAAGCAATAATAAAACTCTGGTCTCCTGTAAAGCTGGCACTGTGTGAATTAAACTCTTCTCTATTGCAACTTCCCAGTCTTGATAAACTGACTCTGTCTAGGCAGTTGGCAAGGAGAACTCATTGGGCAGTTGCACTCCTGCCTTCTCCCTTGTGCCATGTGATCATTTAACTCCTTCTCTGCTGCAAACTCTGCTGTCTCAGTGTAGTGGGTACGTTACTGTGCAGAGGGCATATGAACCTATTGGTCCTGTACCACTCTTGGGTCAAAAGAGGGGCACCACCAGCTGGAGCTAAGAGTCCTGAAATGCAACTGCAAACAGACAACACACTTTTTTCTCCAACAACAGTAGAGTGAGAAAAAAGATAAAGCTTCCTGTCCGTCAAATACATCAAAGTACATCCAGGTATGCATTACCATTGAGTGCGTGTGCTACTTTTCCTTTCAAAATTGTCTCAATGTTAATTTTTACTTATGAAATTATTAGGAAATAAAAATCAAAATAATTTTGAGGGCTAGTGAATAAACACAGTAGAGAAAGTGTAAAACATGTTTAAAATCACATTCCAAAGTTCCTAATGCCTTCTAAAGACATCTTTAAGACAAGCGCTTTAATATTTGGAATTGTCAATGTGCAAGTCAGTCTATAAACCTCACAAGACTCCCAAGCTCTCCAGCTACTTAGTGAAACTTGTATAAGCCTATGTCTATTTCCTAAGCTCCTTTGAAAAACAAAATGTGTTTTTGAATTTTATGTGTGTGTGTGTGTGTGTGTGTGTGTGTGTATATATATATATATATATATATATATTTTAAAGTATTTTGCTGTTTTTATTTCTTTATTTAAGACTCCCCTGAGCTCTATTAGCTCAAGTTATAATAAAATAGGCAGAGATGCATGTAGAGGGAAGAGGGAAAAACCTACAATATCTAGTTATATCAGATGTTATTCTCTACAGTAAAAGTGCAGAGGGATACAATTTTCCAAAAACTTTCAATTTCTGTATGTAGCATTCCTGCCTGAAAGCCAGCTCTCATAGTAACCCCTAGGGAAAAAGAAATGTCATGAAAAGACCTTCTCCTTTGTACCTGTTTGACTTCATGAGGGGAAGGAGTAGAGGAGCAAATGATGGCAAACTATGTTTGACAGGAAGGAGAGGAATCTCGGACTTGATCATCGATAGTGGATCTCTTTAAGGCATAGATATGCAAGACCTGGTGTATTGTCCTGTTCTCACACTGCTAATAAAGATATACCCAAGACTGGGTAACATATAAAAGAAAGAGGTTTTATTGACTCACAGTTCAGCATAGCTGGGGATGCCTCAGGAAACTTCCAATCACAGAAGAAGGGGAAGCAAACACATCCTTCTTCACATAATGGAAGCAAGGAGAGGTGCCCAGCAAAAAGGGGGAAAGTCCCTTATAAAACCAACAGATCTCATGAGAACTCACTCACTGTCATGGGAACAGCATGAGAGTAACCGTCACCATGATAACATCCCACCAGGTCCCTCCCACAACATGTAGGGATTTTGGGAACTACAATTCAAGAAGAGATTTGCATGGGGACACAGCCAAACCACATCATCTGGTGTTGCAACAAGAAAGAAAAAGAAGGCCTAGAACATAGGGGAAAAGAATTTTCAGATTAGATAGAGCAGCTTTAAACAGCTAAAAGCAAAGCATACCTACCATTTTATCTGGAAGACACAGACCAATGTTATCTGCAGACAACAGAATATCTAATTTTCTCACTAATTCACACTTAAAGACAGTCAAAAACTAGATGCTTCACAAAACTTCTGAGAGGGTCAGGAAAATGTACTTGGGTATAATCACGGAAATGAAGCCTGGACAGAGCCTTGATTGTACTAGGAAGGGGGTCCTGCTGAACAGCCACTGTGGCTATGAACTGCTTAGGTCAGCATCTTCAATGTCTAGGGATGGAGCTGCAGAGGAAACAGATGCTTGCCCACACTCTAGATAAAAATGCCCTCATTCTATCACAGCTTCCCGATCTTCATGTCCATGCCCAAAACTCATTCAGATGCATCAACAGAAACTAGGTCAAATATGTGATTTTGCTTTTCTCTTATCAATGGGACATGGAGGCAAGCTAAAGGAAGCTGTGTGTATATTGAGTGAACCAACCATAGAGAACTTTTACTGTTCTGGGACCTTGAGACACTTCAGTGAACAAGATGAGATTATGAGATTGTGTGGCTACACATATGAATGAGGTCATCACTCCGCATTCTAAAGAGTGTGGTGTAGTACAGTTTACCCCAGGCACTAGGGAACTTGGCTTCGAGGCCTTGTTCCGTCCTGGACTCCCAGTGTGACTTAAGTCAGTCATTTCTCTATGCTTTAATTTCCCCATCACCAAAAATTCATGGTTAATAAAATGTGCCTAATTTTGTCATTCATGGTACGAGCAAGAAGAAGAAGTCACCTGAGGTGGTTCAAATAAAGATGCTAATAAAATAATTACTTAAAAAGGTATGGGCAGGCTGGAAGAATAGAGAGACACTCTTAGGCTGCTAACAGTAGGATGTTGTTACCAACCCCAGGTCTGAATGGAAAAGCAGTGGAAAGAGTGTTAGCGAAGCCCACTGAGCACTAGAGCTACGTGGGAGAGATGACATGGAGGGGGACTGGCTACAGAAGGAAGCAGCCACCCTTAGAGACATTGCTCTCACCCCTCCCAATCCATCCCAGATCTCCTGGTTCCCACTGGAGACCAAGCCCAGAAAGCCCGCTGCAAGCAACCCTGGCGAAGACAGAGCAGGCAGGACACACAGCAGAAAATGGCCTGGGGAGAAAGATGGACAATCTCCAATACTGCTAAATATCCCATAGAGTGATGACTGGGATTCCATAAGATCGTCTACACTGATGCACACTCTAGAAAGTATTAGAAGTGTTATTTTTCAAGTTGGTAATATTTGTATTAAGGATAACTTTCATTTAGTCCATGATATTGTTTATCATTCTCTTACCAAAAAAACTTTGATTTTTCTAATTAGTTCATGAGACATGAAAAGCAGTTGGAATGAGTTCAAAGAAGTAAATGAAGGATCTTGAATAAGTTTGAGGAGGAGGCTAGATAGTCAGAGAAGAGGGGGGCAGAGACAGAATCTTAAAGGGAAAAGTTGTAAAACAAGGATCGTTGAGGCCAAATGGACAGGAGATGAAGGGATGTGAAATTTAGCTATGTGTTAGAAAAGATCATTGCAATAAATCCTCCTGATTTTCACTTTAAAGTAAATATTATTCTCTAGATTTAATGTAAAAGATAGAGCAGTAATGGAATTGTATGACAAGCAATACAAGCAATGAATCAACTTAAACCCTTCCTCGATTTCAAACAAGGGGCATATTTCTTAACTGTGAAAGAATAACATTTTGAATGAATAGCATTTCTTCCTGGATTAAAAAAGAAAAAGTCTAGCTTCCTTAGTTTGGTAGATATAAATATTACCAACTTAAAAATGAGTTACAGAAAATATCTCTCTAAAACAAATATTCAGGACAAAATCTTTCATGTGAGTGGTGACAGAAATCACAGAGTGATTGAAATTCTGGCTTAAGGAGAACCTTTATTTTTCCCCTGAGTGATTTTACTGGTTGCATTCTTCTGCTGAGGTGAGGAAAATAGGAAAATTAACACGTTAAAACTGCATGAAGAGAAAAATGTAAAATCCAGTATGATTGTTCATGCTTTTTTTCAGATTTCATTTAAGAATCTGAGATTGGGAATTTTAGACTAGAAATCAGGCAGGGATAAGACACCCTATTATGTTTGCGTAGTTTCTATCAGTATCGGGGTCGAAAACACAAATAAATTCCATTGTTACTGTGGTGCTGCTATGCAAAAGGAAACAGTGAACTAAGCTTCAAAAACCTCTCTAAATCTGCCTTTTCAAAACTGTTGCTTTGGGAGGATGAGACAGCACAGGGCATTGACATAGTGCCCCTTTGGCTGTGCACAAGAAACACATACGTCTCAGCAAATAATAACCAAAAACACAGTTAGTGATTTAGTGATGTCAAGAATACACCAACTGGATATCAGCCACATTGCTAAAGCTTAATACAATCAGATATATTTACTAAGAAAAAATGAATGAGAACCACATAGGAAGATCCAAGCTAGTAACAATTGAAGCCGAGGGCAAAAGGAAATGTTTGCGTGAGTCTGAAATATTCAGATTAAAACTGTGGCGCACTAGTGTTTGGAAGAATCATTGCTTGTTTTATGAGGACTGGGTTCGCTTAAAAAATTAAAATCTTGTAACTACCGTGATGGAGGTTTTCCAAAAACCAAGTGACTACAATTGTGTATTCACTACGTGCCGCCTTGAGTCTCTTAGCCTCACATGCTCTCCCGTAGATTCGAAGTAAAATTCCCACCAAGCTGCAGATCTGTTTTAGGCCAGCCTTATGAATGGACACTATTTATACCATTCATCTGGCCCTTTGCCTTTCTTGTGCAGAATGAAATATGGATACTCATTGTATTACACTCTGAAGGTAAAAAGCTGTGGCTAGATTGACAAAATAATTATGTAAATAATGGCAGACGTCTAAGGAAGACTAATGACTGAAACAGCCGAATAACATTAAAAAGTTAATATATTTAATGTTAACCTTTGTAGCTTTCAGTAATAATTCAAATACAGGAAAATTGTTGTCGAAAGCATAGTAATATTAAAGCAAAGAGAAAGACGTCATGGTAATAAATGAACACCCCAGTTTTCCGGGAAATTGGCAGGATATTATTCTACTATAGCACTAAAAGCTAAACAGAAATTTTTATTAATATTGAGTGTCGTTACTCTTTGTTGTACTGGATTTGCCTGGAAAATGGAGACTTTTTAATTTTTAATTATGTATTTCAATCAAAGACCTAAAAACCTCAAAATAAAAGCTTATGAACAAAAACTGTTACAATACAAAAGAGAAATAATCATTTAAATTCAAAATACAGGACATTTAATTGGATTTTTAAATTAAAATGAGTAACTTATTTAATAAGTGATTTTTTAAAACTTCTCGGCAGTGAAGATTATATAAGTACTCATAAAACATAGTTTACCTCCAAAATATTTGGGGATAATAATTATAATGCAAGAGCAGGTTGAGATTAGAGAGATTGTGATGAGATGATATCTTTATTTTAATTTCAAAGGTGGAAGATTGTTTGGGGAGAGCAAAAGAAAGTAAGGAATCTAGTTAAGGTAAAATAATGACCTCCAGAAATCTGAGTATTTGAACATCTGGGCCAATGTTAACACAAAAATCACATCTGTTTTCTTATTAGCTTCCTTCAGGTAAGATTTGAGTTCTCACTAGGTCAAAAGATCGTGGTTATTTGGTGTTTACTTGTTTTTATATAAACAGACATTGAGGACCGAATATGAAGTGAATACTTGAGAGTCCATAGACAGGACTCCTAACACTTGCACTGCTGTTTTTGACTTTCCCTTTTGTATCCTCTGCTGAAAAATTTGATTTAGAAACATTACTTACCTTTTGATGATGAAACACGCAGAGGTGTCTTTTCCTATCCTATCATTAATAAGACAGTAAGATAACCGTCACTAGACAAGCCCATTTCTAGCTACAATTCCCTCAAGTCAGTTAATAAAATGTTTTGTAATATCCATATATTGCCTAGCCTTTGATTAAAATCAAACTGTTGCCTGTGACTCAAAAGACTAAAAATGTATCTGTCACTTTCCACGTTAAATGATAAAATATTTGTGAAATTATGGAAGCCGATGGGTTTTTAAGTCTTTGTATACTAGCAGTGAAAGAAAATGGAAATTCACCTCTATAACAACAGAGTATGTAGAATTGTATTAAGTTCATAGTCTTCTGGTTTTTGAGAAAACAGTTTCTCTCATTCAGCCCTTAAGAATATCAGAAAATAAGCAAACAGTGAAAAAGCGAATTTTCATGAACATACTTGACACTAAATATAGAGGATTCCAGACAAGAAGCATGTTAATGCCATGCAGTGGTAATGATGCTAAAAAACTGAAGAACTAGAGGCATATGACTTATGGTGACCACTCCTCCAGCAAGTAGCCATATTGTAACACAGGCTATATGAGGAGTGTATTCAGTTATTATTCCCCAAACACATTACATTGTTCTGCTCTACTCTGCTAGCGTGAATGCATATTGCTCCCTGGAAAGAACTTACAATTCCCTTTACAATGCATTTACAGTTGATTAAAGAATGGATCTGCAATTCAGAGTCTATAATTAGAGCAAAGGGTCTCTATAATTTTAGCTACCCTTATCCACTAATGATGATGTTATGGAGATTAGCCACTATTATAAAGACCCATGGCCACTAAAATGATTACTGGAAAACATGTATTGAGGTTTAGTAGTCTATTCTTTTACCACAGGAAGCCTATTATAAACAGAGTGTTATACAAGGCTACTAGACAGGAAAAATGAGATTAACAATTAACACCTTGCTCAAAGGATTAGTATATCTCTTATGCAGTGATGACTTGGATTCTAATTAAAACTCTCAGAGGTGTGGTGTGTGTGTATGTGTGAGAGTGCATGCGCACGCACTTGCATGCCCATGTATGCATGCAGTTTTTTTTTCTAGGTGCCTGCTGCTTGCTTGAAGTTTTAGAACAAATCGGTTACCTGTCATGAGCTGGGAGCAAATCTTTTTATGAAGAGGGATTTCTCATCGATCTTTAACCAGAGTGTCTTCTAATGAAAGTCTCAATATAAAATATGTGTATTTAACTTTCTTACATTCTTATTTTGCTACTATTTTTAATACATAATGCGATTTTACCATTGACTTCTGTAGTAATTTCCAATTTACAGTGGCTTCCCAAATGCATAGTCCTTCCACTCTGGAATTAGAGGCCGTAAAGCCATCATAGGGGTGTGTGGAAAAAAATAAAATTTACACATATATTCTTAAAAATATACATTTTCTATTAGGTTGGTGCAAAAGTAATTGTAGTTTTTTGCTATTTAAAAGTAATGGCAAAAACCGCAGTTACTTTTGTATCAACCTAATAATTTATGTGTGTGATTTTTAGAGTGCATATATAGTAACATATATCATATAAGTAATAAGAAGTTGCATAAGAAATTTGTGTAGGGTTTCAGCTATAAAGATTTTTGCAAACAAACAACAAAATATTTCCCTTTTTTTCTTTTTCTTTTCTTTTCTTTCTTTCTTTCTTTATTTTTTAATTGCATTTTAGGTTTTGGGGTACATGTGAAGAACATGCAAGATTGTTGCATAGGTACACATGTGGCAGTGTGATTTGCTGCCTTCCTCCCCCTCACCTGTATCTGGCATTTCTTCCATGCCATCCACCCCCAACTCCCCACTCCCCCGCTGTCCCTCCCCTATTTCCCCCCAACAGACCCCAGTGTTTAGTGCTCCCCTCCCTGTGTCCATGTGTTCTCATTGTTCATGTGAACTTATTAAGACATCTCAAATACTATTGACTCTTTTTCCTGTCAATGCAAATTGGGAGAAAATAAAATTTGTTTCTCCTCAAATTCCCTAGTTATCATAGGCCTGACTTCATAAATGCACGTGATAGTTAAGCAATTTTATTGCTGTCGTGAAAATGATCATGAGAAAGAATGGTATAAATAGTGACTATTAGATCATGACTAGCTACTATGTTTCAGGCAAGTAGAAAATATTATGGGTGGAATAAAGCTTTACTTTGGGCTTAGTTAAAATTTGTAATAACTGATTGCTTAACATAATCCCAGTCAATGAGAAAAGGGTGTGGTTATCAGATGGCACAGGTCAGAAGAAACCTTCAAAATTGGGAAAAATCAAACCTTCAAATCTGCGACTACGGTTTAGCCACTGTGGTACTTCTTTGCTTGGAATAACCAGTGCTCAGTAAATGTCTGCTGAGTAAATAAACAAATTAATGACATGTGTGTAAACAATTAAAATGTTTAAACATTTATAATAAACTCTTGATGATTTATGATTTTTTTAATTTGAAAAAGATATGTAATACTGCAGAATAAAATGAGAACTCAGAAATAGAGCATTTTTAACCATATTTATAATTAAAGGGCTTCTTCCAAAAATATTTTAGGAAAAAATTAACTGTAGTGTGATCTCTAGGGTTTAAAAATTCCTCGTCAAAAACAGAGTCAAAGAACGTGATAAGCATGAGAAAAATATAAATTAGTCTCACTGGAAATAATTAGATGTTTATAGAAAAAGAAATATTAATTTAAAACAATGATTGAAGAAACCAAGATAAAAATTGCTTATGTAAACATATATATTTACCTTATTAAAGCAAAGGCTAGCTGATAGACAATAAGCTATTATACTGAAGATGCACTTATTTTTGTTTTTCTATTACATATTAAAGTCTTCATTCTTCCATAATGTGTAATTAAAACTTGAACCAGGACAGGTGCGGTGGCTCATGCCTGTAATCCCAGCACTTTGGGAGGCCACGGCAGGTGAATCACCAGGTCAGGAGTTTGAGACCAGTATGGCTAACATGGTGAAATCCCATCTCTACTAAAAATACAGAAAAATTAGCTGAGCCTGGTGGCAGACTCCTGTAATCCCAGCTCCTTGGGAAGCTGAGACAAGAGAATTACTTGAATAAGGCAGAGGTTGCAGTGAACTGAGATCTCGCCACTGCACTCCAGCCTGGGCAACAAAGCAAGACTCCGTCTCAAAAACAAACAAACAACAACAACAAAAACTTGAACTAATACAATAGAGGTCACAGGCAAATGTGAACTCATAAAAGTCTAGATTGATGAACTACTTTTGAAAAGTTAGGAAACTGGGCAACTCTACTCTGGAAAGCACAACTGAAGAAGAGAGAGACATAGCAACTGTTTGAAAAAGCACTTACCAACTGCTTGAATAAATATGGCAGACCAATATTTCCTGTTCCTTACAGAGGACAAAACTAGTCTCAGGTTTAAAAGGATGCACGAATAATACCATTTAAATGTGCCACCATGTTCTCATATGAACATGAGAGTGAGAATTGACATTTGTGTTGCTTTATGGTAATATTGGCAGTCTGAACATTTAGAAAAGAATACAACTTTGTTAAATGAGCTTGACTATTCCAGGTTTCTGTACTATTTTAGGTTATGCTGCACAAAACAAAAGTAGTTGATCAATATATCAAAAGAAGAAAATAATTTTCAAATTTCAAGTTGTTAAATCTGGAATATATGTTTGCTCTTGTATGTATGATAATTTTATCACATAATTAATTAATAATCAAAACAGAAGAAAGTTTAGTACATAAACAATTTTGTACTTTCTTATTTTACCATTAGCAAGTCCGTAAAATTTTCTTCTGTTGTTCTTGGAAGGTCTACCATAATTAGAAAGAACCATGCATTTTTTTTCCCCACTTAAAGGATGGTTTCCAATGAAGGATGATTTTGTTCCAAGGAGGCATTGAAGCTACCTATAGACTGCAAGATTGCTCTCAGTACCTGAGGGATAAAAGCCAAGAATGTGACTAAACATCCTATGATGCGCAAATTCAAAAATCTGATTTAAAGTAATAAGGTAATAACATATGCATTTTCTTATTATTTAAATTATTTAAAAGGAATTTCAATAGTCGCATAATACACAATCACGCAATTTATTATAACATACTTAACTATGTAATATTTGTTGAAAATAATACTGTTTTAAAGTGTCAGTTAAAAATTTGACCTAAAAATAAATGTATTTTTTATTTGTTAAGGAAAATTCATGACGGAGTTTCTTTCTCCTGTTTTTAAGAATAATGGCTGTATCATAAGATAACATAAGGTTTGTTTCCTAAACACTGAAAGAGAATTCCAAAATACTGTAGTCCCCTCCACTCTTTACTAATTTTTAAAAAACACCTACTTACATTAAAGTGTTGATATTTATATAAAAATATATAACAAAAATTAATAGATTCTAATGCCAGATTTCTTGACTGATAAATGAAAAACACTTGCTCATCATATATGCACATGTTAAGCAAAATTACAGCCATTCTATAAAGCCTGAACTGGTTACTGCCTCACTGTTTCTGTTCTGAAGCAGTATAATATTACACATAGAGAACTCAAACTCATGCCTCACCAAAAAAAGAAAAAGAAATAAACCACTGATTGAAGACATGATTGAGGATTTACATCAGATGTTCTTCTCATCAATATACAAAACCACCAATTTTCTCTCATACCTACCAATTTTCTTAAATGCACAATTTATCAGTAGGTTTATGCCACTCTTTCTACCTGCCATGAATTGTTAGAACATGCCTCACTTAGAAAAAATATTTTTATATTTTTAATTGTGTAAATGTTAATGTGAACAACTCATGTAGGTAACCCTCATTTCTTTGTATAGTTTTGGTAGCTTAGTATTTTCTAATTATGTTGTACATATTGATCACATTTGTCAAAACCTACTCCTTGACAGCTAAATCAAAAATTTTAATGAGGAAAAACATAAAAGAAATATGATTTATTCCCTCTCCCAAAATAAATGCCATCAAAATAGCATTGTTGTGAAGAAGTTCAATATTAATTTCAGGAGGTAGAAAAAAAGAGGCAAAAAGAAGTTACATGAAAGGTATTACTTCTAGGTACATGTTCCTATCACCTTCTTTAGGTTCAGAAGATTATTACAGAAAATGAGTCTATATGAAAACCCTGGAAGACAACCTAGGCAATATCATTCTGGACATAGGAACAGGCAAATATTTCATGGCAAGGACTGCAAAACCAATTGCAACAAAAGCAAAAATTGACAAATGGGACTTAAATAAACTAAAGAGTTTCTGTACTTTAAAAGAATCTATCAGCAGAGTAAACAGACAACCTACAGAATGGGAGAAAAATTTTACAAAAACTGTGCATCTGACAAAAGACTACGATCCAGAATCTGTGAGGAACTTAAACCAATTGACAAGGGAAAAAGCAAACAATCCCATTAAAAAATCGGCAAAGGACATGAACAAACACTTTTCAAAAGAATGCTTATACACTAGTGGTGGTAGTATAAATTAATTCAACCATTGAGGAAAGCAGTTTGGCAATTCCTCAAAGAACTAAAAACAGAACTAAAAATCTCATTACTAGGTATATACCCAAAGGAATAGAAATTGCTCTACCATGAAGACGAATGCACACGTATGTTCCTTGCAGCACTATTCACTATAGTGAATCAAACTAAATGTCCATCTGTGGTATACTGGATAAAGGAAATGTTGTACATATACACCATGGAATGCCATGAAGCCATAAGAAAGAATGAGACCATGTCTTTTGCAGAAATACAGATGGAGCTGAAAACAATTACCTTTAACCAACTAATGCAGGAACAGAAAACCAAATACTGAATTTTCTCACTTATAAGTGGCAGCTAAATGATGAGAACACACGGACACAAGAAGGGGAACAACAGACGCTGGGACCTGTTGGAAGGTGGAGGTTAGGAGGAGGGAGAGAATCAGGAAAAGCAACTGCTGGGTACTAGGCTTAATATCTGGGTGATGAAATAATCTGTGCAACAAACACCCATGACACCAGTTTACCTATATAAGAAACCTGTGCACATACCCCCTGAACTTAAAATAAATAATTTTAAAAAGAGTTTAGTGTCGACTTTCTTTTAAACAGATTTTTGTCTGATGATAAGAGCTGTGCTTATCATTTTGTTCAGTCTTCTCAAGTGTGTGATAAAATACAATGTAGTAAAAAGCAACTGTGTGCCATATCCTTCACAGGTAATCAATTTTTGTCATTTCTGAGTGTGTGTGTGTGTGTGTGTGTGTGTGTATATATACGTGTCTGTGTATGTAAAAGATTAATTTATATCCATACATCCAGACATATTAGTGACTTTTTTAGTGTTTGTTGATTCTATTTTTTTTCTTGACCTCGTAGTCTAATTAATATCTTTAAAAACAGTCAGCCTATTTCTTATTACACTATGGTATTCCAGCTCCAGGCATACTGTCTTTCATTCTGTATATGTGGCTAGTTAGATTGTTGAGGGGTAGAAGGCTGTCTTCCAGAAGGAAGCAGTGCTGTAATTAATGTAAAACATACAGGTCCAAGTTCCGTCATTACCAAGATGACCAGCAATGCCGCTCTTCCATGGACCATCCTATTGATCTGAAACCTGATTCTATGAAGCTGTCATCTCACTAACAATATACTATTCTTCACATTATAATGTTTCTTTCTTCACCAAATACATTGTATTTTTCCTCTTTATGCTCCATCTTGCATTTAAAATCAATATTCAAATTAAGTATAATTGCATTTACTTGAAAATTTTATCATTAAACATCCTCACTTTCATCCTCCATAGTCCAACTATTGATAGTTCTATTCAATTTAAAGCTAGGTCTATTTAATTACAATTTTTTTAAGGAATTTAAGAGTTTTAAATAGGTATTTTCAAAAGCTCTATTATAGAAGATTGCTGGAGGTATTTGCAGTGTCAATTTAGCATATCATATGTTCACTGCTTTTCATAGATAATATGCTGTTAATCATGCAAGCGCTCCCTCATCCTGACATTTTCTCCAAAGTCAAGCAACACTCTTAGGTGCACATTTTTTGTTTCCCTTTCTGCTTCCTCTTCTATGGCACACCTGAATGCTGGTGTGTCTTATCAGACTGGTGAGTTTGGAAAAAGAACTGAGCACCTTCACTCAGCCCCTCCTCTCCTCATGAGATCAGTCTGCCTGCAGACAGAGAGCACTCTCTCCGTTTAGACTTATGGGTAAGGGTGCTATCCTCACAGGAGACACCTCCAATTCTGTAGAACATTCAGGAACTGCGTGGGTGAGTCCGTGAGATCCTGGAGTTCAGCTATAGAAGCCTATTGTCACCACACATCCAAGGCATTCTTACAACCTAGCCTTGACACAGAAGGAAGATGCTATCTTCTATATCTGCACCTGCTTGCTCCTCTCCTATGCATTTGCTAAGGAGCAGAAGCAGGGAGGGGGAGTGTTATTTAGGGAGCCTCTTCAAACACCACAGTGTGAGACCCCATTGGCTTCAGTGATGATTATGTCACAATGTGGACTATAAGTGACAGCCTGGTCCAGACTAAAACTTTGAAAGACTCCTGTGAACACGTATTAAATCTCTCCATTTTCGCCTCAAATATGCAAGCTCTAATTTATTTGCAGCTAAACCCATTTCTTCATTTTCAAGATCTTTGTGGATCTTTTGACTATTAATGTGCGTACCACTCCTCTCAACTTACTTTCATCTTGAAATCTGATGACAATGTCTTTGTCATGGCTATCCTTGTGAATGATGACTCGGACAGCCTGAGATGGTGCCTGGTGGCACTTCACTGAAAGTGTTTTCCCCATTTAAATTCAATCTATTCATCAATTCCCTCTCATAGGGGCCTCCAAATTTTTAAATTTGTTTTATAATGAAGCGTAATTTATGTGTTGTGAAATTCACAGATCTTAAATGAACATTTTAATGAGTTTTGACAAGTGTGCACATCCTTGTAACTCACACCCCAATCAAGATATAGAACAATTCATTCACTCCAGAAATTTCTCTCATGCTCATTTACCAGTCACTTCACCATTATGGGAGCTACCAGTGATCTCATTTTTATCACCATAGATTTGACTTGCCTGTTCTTTTGTGTTTGTTTCTTTTTTTTTTCCTCACTGAGTTTTGCAGATTCTGTCTGTGTGTGTGCGCTGACCCAGGCTGGATTTTTTGTTGTTTTTTTGTTTTGTTTTCGTCTCACCTCACTTGCTGTGCCAAGTGTTTACCTTTCTATGTCAGGTGTCTTACAACAAACTGTAGACCTCCTTCATTGGCTGGATAACTAACTCAAAAATCATTTCAAATACTGAGCTGTTTACACTGATTGTTATTTTGAGATAAGATTTCTTGAACATGGACTGCAAAGTACCTGCCACCCATTGATTATTACCCCAGAAGCGTTTTCACTTCCTATGAATGTGCATCCACATCTCGGGCTTATCTCTGAATGTCTCTCACTCTGCTGGTTAGGAATTTTTCCCACACTGGGATGCCTGACTTAAGAAAATAAAAACAAAAACAGCCGGGTGCGGTGGCTCAGGCCTGTAATCCTAGCACTTTGGGAGGCCGAGGCGGGTGGATCACGAGGTCGAGAGATCGAGACCATCCTGGTCAACATGGTGAAACCCCGTCTCTGCTAAAAATACAAAAATTAGCTGGGCATGGAGGCACACGCCTGTAGTCCCAGCTACTAGGGAGGCTGAGGCAGGAGAATTGCCTGAACCCAGGAGACGGAGGTTGCGGTGAGCAAAGATTGTGCCATTGCACTCCAGCCTGGGTAACAAGAGCGAAACTCCATCTCGAAAAAAACAAAAACAAAAACAAACAAACGAACAAAAACTGGACCCTCATTCAAATTTGAAGATCTGATGAATAAAAAATAATATTTAAATATGTCTTAAATATTGCAAAGGACACTTGCTAAGGAAGTTATTTGTTGTTTGTTAACATTTCAGATTCAAGGGGGCATTCTGTACTGCAGTGGGAAATCCTACACCAAAGGCACTGTGTTCCACTAGCATTTTAACCCCTTCAGCAGGAAGAGCAACTTCTCTTAGAATCACCCAAGTGAAAATAGATTTTCCCAGCAAACCAAATCATAAGGCCATGATAGTTCCCATGCAACGCCATTAAACATATCACCTTACTGCAGCAGCTCATTGGTTAAAACCTTGAACTTTTTCCCAACTACTATCTTTGCATGAGTTTCACTACATGAGAGTTATACAGAAAGTATGTAAAAATCATCACCAAAGGTTTCCAGCTCAGCTTGCTACTCAAGGAAAACTTCTTGGAGCAAGTCGTGCTGAAAACTGTTATTTGCGTTTCCTTCCTAGTTCCCCTGCTACTGTTGCTAATGCTTTTGCTGTGGCTTCCTTCCAACGCTCCCATCAGTGCTCTCAATCTTGGTTGTGCAGTGGGATCACCTGGGAAATGTCGCAAATCTTAATATCCAGATTATTTCCCAGATCAATTAAATTAGAATCTCTAGAAGTGAGACTAGGGCATGTATTAAGTTGCCTAGATAATTGGAATACGTAACCAACGTTGAGAAACAGTGCTCTATTCCAACCCAATACCCTGCATGCTGTATCTTTGCCACAAAGAAGGTCTAGCTCTTGCTGTAATTGCCCCTACCAATAAGCTCTTTAAGCCATTTCTTAAGCTCTTGCTTATTTGTTCCTCATCTGCTTCTTTTATGCTTTGTTCCATTGATTCTTGATTTTATTCTTTAATTTAATTTTTTAAGAGATAAGGTCTTGCTGTGTTATCCGGGCTAGACTCGAACTCGTGGACTCAAGCAGTCATCCCGCCTCAGTCTCCTGAGTAACTGGGACAACAGTCTCATACCATAGTGCCTGGCTGTATGCTTTATTTTTTTAATTCAGTGTTTGAATGTGATCTGTCTGGGTTTTGATTCCCAGTGATCTTGTCAGGGCTTGGCTCAGGTTCACCTCTATAGCTCTTCCTCTTGGGATATCGTGACTTGGGATATCCTCTTCCAGTTAACCCATCAAGACCCCATTTCCAGGTCTGTAGCTAGGGCCATGCTGTAGCATAGTCTGCCAACCCAAACCCTGTGCAAGGGGAAATGTTTGCAGTTCTAGCTTACAGTTGTGCAGTAATAGCCATTCTGCTATGCATCGATGAAATAATCCTGGCTAATTGTAAAAACATTCAAATCATATGTATCTTTCTAAGGACTCCAGTTCTTAGAATTCCTGGTTCATGGGTGCTGAAACTGAGCCATAAAATTACAAATTAAGTCATAAATTAGGTAGTGAAAGGAGGGTTGCAAAAGATATTGTTAATCACTATATGTAATCATTCAAGTTTTCCAAGTACTTGTAAATGTTCCATGTTCGTGGCTGGAGAAAAGTCACATTTCTTCAGTAAATAACGTAACATCCATAGGATATTAATAAGAAAAACAAGTTTCCACTTCCCCTAGTATTATCTTCCAGAATGGGTGAGTAAAGGACATATATTAATTGTCACTTATTTGCCCTTAACAGTAAATCTGGGTTTTATGTTTAACAGAGAATCTGTAACATTCTCTGAAAGAATCTTTGGTTTCTTGTAAACAGAAAATATTAGAAAATCTAGATAATTAAACATAGGCAACAGAATAATTCATTTAGTAGGAAAATTTCTATGAGAGAATGTCTTATTGAAAGAAATAAGCTATTGCTTTTTTTTTTTTTTTTTTTTTTTTTTGAGATGGAGTCTTACTCTGTTTGCCCAGGCTGGAGTGCAGTGGCACCATCTTGGTTCACTGCAACCTCTGCCTCCCAGGTTCCAGCGATTCTTCTGCCTCACCCTGCCCCACCACTGCCAAGTAGTTGGGACTACACATGCCTGCCACCTCATCTGGCTTATACTTGTATGTTTAGTACAGACAGGGTTTCCCCATGTTGGCCAGGCTGGTCTCAAACTCCTGACTTGAAGATCCTCACATCTCAGTATCCCAAAGTGCTGGGATTACAGGTGTAAGCCACTGTGCCCAGCCAAGTTATTGCTTAAAATAACTTTCAGGTGATTACAAAAGAAAATGAGAAAAAGAAAGAACAAAAGAAAGTGAGCAAAGTTTCAGTCTGCTTGTCTTTTTAACACCTAATTTGGATAACTCATAAAACCCATGTCTCTCTTAAATGAATTTCACCATATATAGATTTTTAAATACATTGACTAATGCTCATATTTCTGAGAATGATTCTTGGCATTGGAACTGTTTTGATACCACCTTCAAGCCAAGAGAAACACTCACCATCATATGTCTTCCCAGATATCATGCATAAAACACTAATGGTGCACCATGGTTTTTTACATAAATGCTATCTTATTTTTAGAACCCAAAACGTTGCATTTGAATTACACTGAAATTTATTTCTCTCTAATTTAAAAATTTATAGTGTTCCTCCGTCTTTGAGAAATAATAATCCATGACCCCTGTAATTCACAATCTCTCAAATAAACTGACACAAATTAAAAAAAAAAAATCACTGCCAGTTACTTTATGCACATGTATGAAAAGAAAACAGAATTAATACCAGTTAGAAGTATGTCCATATCCTGAAATGTCATTAGTCTAAGAATGGAGGGATCTTTGACTGTTTATTTTCACCTGTATGGCTCAGAAAATGTAATATTACATGTATATTTAAACAAAACTTTCTCTATGGTGGAGCACGTGCATATATTTTCAGGATTTAATTCAAGGTGTTGACATCATCCTTTACACCACCCCATATAGTCTGGACCTTGGTTTCCTTGGGGATCATTTCAGCAATAACTACCAAGATAACTTGGCTCAAGTCACTGAGTCTAGTCTAACTATTTGTGCTGAAAATCGAGGGTCAAGTATTCTAAACCAGGTTCCACCAGCGACACTTACACTTAAGACACATTATCAGCTTCCTGATATTGTTTTCTCAAAGGGATGTGCGACTTCAAAGGAAATATACACGTCTCTGCTGGTTCAATATAGGGGAGCAGTTAATTTGCACCCTTAACTGAAGATCCATATCTTGCTACTAACTGGGCAGGTGCCTTGTGGACAGAAGTGTTATGTCAAGGACACACATGGAACAATGGTGATCAAGCAGATAGAAGCCTATCCATCCAGCCAAGGTGACATAATCAGCTTTGGAGATAAAGAGGCTATCAGGCCGTAGGGTGATAGGACTCTCATGATCATTCTTTTTTTTTTTTTTTTTTTTTTTTTTGAGACGGAGGTTCGCTCTTGTTACCCAGGCTGGAGTGCAATGGCGCGATCTCGGCTCACCACAACCTCCGCCTCCTGGGTTCAAGCAATTCTCCTGCCTCAGCCTCCTGAGTAGCTGGGATTACAGGCATGCGCCACCATGCCCAGCTAATTTTTTTTGTATCTTTAGTAGAGACGGGGTTTCACCATATTGACCAGGATGGTCTCGATCTCTTGACCTCGTGATCCACCCGCCTCAGCCTCCCAAAGTGCTGGGATTACAGGCTTGAGCCACCGCGCCCGGCTCATGATCATTCTTTAATCCCACAAGTGTTTCCTGGGACCAATACGTTAGTCCCTACACCATGAGATAGGGACACAACTTCCCTCCCCCTATAAAGACTACTGGTTAGTGTCATCTTGTGTCAATATTCACTAAGCAATACATCAAAGATGGATTTTAAAAGTCTCAAATATTTCTACGGTTTGTTTAAAAGAACATGGTATTGCCTACTCAGAACCTCCCTAGTATCTGAGTATTAGAAAAAAATGTCAGTGTCACACAAATTTAAAGAATACAGGCAGTTAAATGGTTCCTGAGAAACTGACTCTCTTATAAGAAAAATGAGCACTTACTGGTATCTGTAAAATTAACTATATATTCTGTATGTGACTAGTGAAAAGGGAGAAAATTTAACTAGTGGACTTTTCCAAGAAAATTTGTTTGGATTCACATGGAACAGTAGCTTTACACAAAACACAACTACTATTTAGTACATTCCAAGTGATACTAACAAACTCTGCCATAAGAATCTTTGGCTGAATTTTGGAAATAGGTCCATCGATCACTCCAGATTGTTAGAGTTATGGCATATTTGTGGAGAGCGAGAATTTGAAGCATATTCTGAAACAGACCTTCAATTAGGGGAATTATATCCCACTCCTCTTAAAAGGTGGACTTAAACATGGGTGATTTGAGTGAATAAAAGTTTCAAAATGTCTCAGAATGGGAATAAGGAATTCTGCACACCTGTTACATCTCCAACAGACCTCACATGAGCATAAATTTTGTACATGATTAAGAAATTAATGCTGGTATTACCACCAAACTAGACATATCACTTCAAATGAAAGTTATTTTCCCCACTCTACAAAGTAAGTATTCCTCTAAAAGGTCAAAGTCCTTTTGGGTGGGGTAACATCTCAGCAGAAAGGAGGTGGCAAGGAGGGTGAATACATTTTTCCTGGGGTAAAGAAGGAGGTGAACCAACACAGAAAATACTGTCTAGAACAGCAGATCCAAAAGAAAATTGAAAGCAGAAGCACTCTGAGAAGCCAGGAGACAAGAATGGAAATGATATGATTCTGAAGACAAATTATGCAGAGTAAGAATTGTGTGTAGGACTGGAGAAATGTCTCTTTGCATCTTTCTTTGGGAAATTAAAGTCATTCTAATACTATGTGATGTGATGTTCTCAGTTGGAATTGATTTTTTCTTTCTGGAAAATTGAACTCAGTCTACTACACTGTCTCCTTTAGTCCTTTACTCTAGAGCTTGGGCCATGTGATAAAAAAAAAAAAAAAAAAAAAAAAAAAAAAAAAAAAAGCCAAGAACTTAGCAGAGAAAAGTACTGGAATGAGACTCGAAGTGGAAAGAGGTATCTCAGCCAAGCCCTGGAGCCCATTCCTATGGGTTCCTTCCTTATTTTGAGTTTCTCACATTGGGTAATTACCTCTGTTACCACCTTGCTACTCTTGCTTCTCACTTAAAATATCTCTTTAAGTTTTTATCTAAAACTGAACCAAAACCTCCATTAAGAACCCAAATGCCCAACGATGATAGACTGGATAGGGAAAATGTGGTACATATACACCATGGAATATTATGCAGCCATCAAAAACGATGAGTTCACGTCCTTTGTAGGGACATAGATGAACCTGGAAACCATTATTCTCAGCAAACTGACACAAGAGCAGAAAATCAAACACCGTATATTCTCGCTCATAGGCGGGTGTTGAACAATGAGAACACATGGACACAGGGAGGGGAGCACTACACACTGGGATCCGTTGGGGGGAAATGGGGGAGGGGCGGGGGGTGGGGAGGTGGGAAGAGATAGCATGGGGAGAAATGACAGATACAGGTGAGGGGACGGAAGGAAGCAAAGCACACTGCCATGTGTGTACCTATGCAACAATCTTGCATGTTCATCACATGTACCCCAAAACCTAAAATGCAATAAAAAAAAAAAGACTTAAAAAAAAAAAGAATGCAACATAGGCTGATATTTTCAAAAGTATCTTTGCTAGAAAGCAAGACAATAGAAAAAGGAAAAGAAAATTGTGGAAGATTTTCTGAATACTGGTTTGAATCATAAAGTAACTGTTCTTCATTTTCAAAATGATATTATATCTATCCTAGATACAACCTTGACAGCCTTCTGGCCCTCATCCTGGCTTCCTGTTTTCACTAAACAATATATATCTTTTATTCTCTTTCCTCAGACCAACTGCTCACACCTCAAGAAATAATGACATTCATAGTGTTTGGCAATAGTTCGCAGCACGTATGATCACATGGTTCATGGTAAAGACTACGCCTGTGCCCTCTGTACCACTGCTTTCTACCCGAATGTATTCACTAAAAGCCATATTTAAAGAAGCCAAACATCTGGTGTTTATTGGGGTTGTTTTAGTACTTCCCATCCCCTCAGATAAAACGAGGGTATCTCTGCATTATCCATGCTTTGCTACTGACGAAATTAGAGCCCAAGTAATTTAACAACTTTTCCCAGGTTTCCTGCTATTGGTTGCATCCTGTATTAGTCTGCTTTCACACTGCTATAAAGAACTACGTGAGATTGGCTAATTTATAAAGAAAAAAGGGTTTAATTGTCTGACAATTCCACATGGTTGGGGAAACCTCAAGAAACTTACAATCATGGCAGAAGGTGAAGGGAGAAGCAAGGTACATCATACACGGTGGCAGGAGGCAGCAGATGGGTCAGGACTGACACACTTTTAAACCATCAGATCTCATGAGAACTCACTCATTATTGCAAGAATAGTATGGGAGACATCACCCCCATGATTCAATCACCTCTCACCAAATCCCTCCCTCTACATGTAGGGATTACAATTGGAGATGAGATTTGGGTGGCAACACAGAGCCAAACCATATCAAAACACTTCTGATCATGTGAATCAATAAAAATAAACAGGTTGGCTATGTTCAGGCTTTGTATTTAAATTAGAGATAAACCTTTAATGACTTCATTACAATAATATTCATAATTGCTCAAAAATTACCTTTTGTCTAAGAAAATAAAAGCTGATTACAGGTGCTTCCATAGCACCTAAAGTATCTGAAATCAATGCCACTGGTTTATAAACAGAAAAAAAAAAATAGTTTCACCTACTCCAAAGGTAATTTACTTTGAAAAGCATTTTACAAGAATACACTATTATTATTCTTTTGGTTACATGAAGACTAAAAATGGCTAGGAACAAATCTGCAATTATTAGCAAAGGGAATCCCTTCTGGCAATTGAAGTCACATTTCAACACACAAAAGTATGTATAGTTGAATAATCACATACCATCATGCTTCCTATTTCATTCACTTGCTTTACAGTGAAGATATGGGAACTACTCTGTGCATTTCCTTTCATTATTTGTTTTATATTCTGTGAACTTCCCCTCCTATTGTAGTGTGTGCAGGAGAAACAATGGTGTACGTGAAAGCATGGCATATTCGGCTCTAGACTCTTGTTCATAACCCTTATGCAAAACAATCCTTTTTCTGATTGAACTTCCAGAATTGGTCTCAATCCAAAGGGAAATTATCTTGGAGAAGTTGAAGAAAATATAACCAGATGTATTTGATTTACATGATTTTTTTAAACATGACTTGTTGATTTAAAAACAAGCTAAAATAGACAATATTATGGTACATGGACAACTTAGAAATGAGTGGATGTATTTTCATCAAATTTTGAGAACTGTAATTTAAGTGGTATCATCTTGAACTCCTAGAATCCAGCAATCCTCCCGCCTCAGCCTCCTCTCTAATTACCTATTGCTACCTCGGGATTGCTGATGTCAGGACTCTGCAGTAGTGCTTATTTTTACATTTTCAAGCAAATGTCAAAACCTTCAACAAAGACAAGAAAAAAAAAATGCATCCACATCTTGTGATTTTTAAACCATAAGTAAAGTACAAGGAATTATACAGTCCCTACATACACTCTCTTCACTTGAATTCTATGCGAGTAAATGAAAAACTAATCTTAGAAGATGTAATAGAATTTTCTTCTCTAAGTAGTAAATATTTTAATATTGATTAGATACATATTAATAGTAATGGTTTTCATGAATTAATTGCTATATTAAAAGCAAAAAAAATTGAAAACACTATGAAAATTGCAAAATTTAATTTGTTTTCAGTCAGATAAAAGTAAGAGTACTATAGATTGAGTGACCAGACAGTGTCCACGATTACAGTTTATACTGACCAACAGTACTACAGCCCTGTAGACAGAACATGTTTGTAACTCACTATGTCACTTAAAGGAATACATATTCCTTCACTGTATTTAGAAAAGCAAAAATTTAAACTTTCCTAGAAACTCTGTTTTTCTGCACACTCTTTTTTATTGAAACAAAACTAAACAGGATAGTCCCCGCTGGAAAAATGTGCAAATGGAAAATCCACATTCTGAATTCATATATTTTTATATAATGAATGTTTGTGATTAGTTGGCTCATTTAACAGTTGGTAGCTAACCTATTCTTAAACTAAATACGTACTCTACTTTTGATAAATGAAGCTGCTTACCTGGAAAAATTACAAGTTTTCTATTTCCTCTCTTACCACAGTGTTTGTGGGAAAACATAGTGGAATTCATGAAAGTATATGATATCACACTGTGCTCTTTTCATTTATTCATAACTGTTCCACAAAGAAACCCCTTTCAGATTAACTTTCTAGGCTTCAGATTACCTTCCAGCATAATTTAACTGAAAGCTAAATTATGCTGGAGAAGCAACATTCTTTCCAAACCCAGGTGCTCACTCTAGCAGGAGGATAAAAACAAATATAAAGTATATTTTAAAAAGTATAAAATCCTTTTATATGTTATCAAATCGCTCTCTTCGATTTGATTTAAAACTCCGTGAATGAGGGGACAACTCTTGGGACAGTTTTCAGAAGAGGGTGAGGTCTCAGGAAACAGTTTTGCTCTGAAGATAAAGTACAGCATTGAACTGGTGAGAAGACCCACATTCCTGGGCAAAACTCAGAACTCTTAGGCATTAAGTGATTCTGACCACCTGGGATAAGTTACATCTTTCTGTGATAAAAATCCCAGACTAATAAGGAGGATTTTTGTTGTTGTTTGATTGATTGTTTGTTGTTTGGCTTTTCTCTTTCCACCTCACCATTATGGTTCACCTGGGACCACAGCTCCATTTCACCTTCTCTTCAGGACCATGGTTGATGAAGTGGCTGCTATCAGAGACATTGCCTAATTTGGGGCAGAGGAAAGACATGTGGTAATGAGGGAATATGTTCTCTTTCCTGGTCCATGAGGGGGCATAGTTTTAAGGGCAAGAAATTCCCAGCACCATGTCCCCCTCCCATCTCTCTTCATCTGGGAGATTTAATATTTGAATTAATGTTTAAATTTATTATTCAAATTTATGTTTGAATTTCGAGGGCACAGGAAGAAATTGAGTCAATCACCCCAGTGGAAGTTTAGAAGAACTCCTTTCATTGGCCAGGGGAACTTGGGAAGGTGGGAATATCTCCCAGGATAAATTTCCCTGCTCCTTCACCCACACTGGATCTCCAGCTCTCTGGGATCCCCTCCCACATGGGGGGAGCTCCCTTTCCCCTCTGGGATTTCCCCTCTGAATCCCCTTCCACACTCTTTGTGGAAGTATTTCTCTTCTTCTCCTTTTCTTTTTTTCTCTACCTAAATAAAATCACCTTTCTGCAACACTTCTTGGGTCCAATATTTACTTTTAAGAGCATACGGCACACCTGCAGTGGTCCCATCACTTATTCTTTAAAAGATTGGAGGCCAAGAGCCCACAGCATTCTCTCAGAGGAGCTGTGCCTCACCAGCACCCAAGAAAAAGCCCGGTTACAGTAATTCGTGACATTTAAGACTTCTGTCAAATTTGAGCATCAGCCAAAGTGAGTCATAGAGACAAGCTTTATGCTAATGGTGCAAAAAAGATACTTAACCATCCCCCAGATGAATAACCATCCCCTGATAAAATAGTATTTTTAAAAAATAATAATACAGAATACAGTCTACATCATGGACAGGCTGAAGTAGGCAATGAAAGGAATCTTTCTAGCTGTATCAAAAGGAAGAAAGTACCACTCTTAGACACAGACAAGTAGAACCCCTGCCCTGGCTCCCTGAATTTCAGAGAGCTCTAATATGGCTTCCTTTCTGATGGGACACAGGGTTCATAGAGCCAGCTGAAAACAGTAGAGAAAATTAACAAACCTCAGGATTTGGTTCGATCAAAAGGTTTTAAAAATGGAAACATTCTTCAAGATTAGTCATGAAAAAAGAGAGAAAACACAAATTACAACATCAGCAATGCAAGTGGGAAATGACTACAAATCCTAGAGTCAACAAAGGGATAAAATAGGGATATTATGATTAACTATATGCCAATAAATGTGACAACGTGACAACTTAGGTAAAAAGAACAGAAGTCCCGAATGACAGAAATTACCACAACTGACAAAAGAAGAGACAGAAAATCTAAATAAATAGAGAGATGCACCCTGTTCATCAGTTGAAGACTCAGCATCAATAAATGTCAACTGTCCCCAAATAGATCTATAAAGTCAATGCAATTTCAGTTGAAATGCCAACTGGCTTTTTTAAAAATTTTTTTAAATATAAAAGGACACGTTTATCAAAAATATGAATTCTACATCACCCAAAACAAAGTCTTGGCAAAGAGCAATAAAGTTGGAAGATTCAAAGAAGATTGCTTTTGAGACTTGCCGTAAGGTTACAGCAGTCAAATGAGTATGATATTTTTGTGTGGTTGGAGTAATAGACCAACAGAACAGAATAGCAACAGGAAACAACATGTATGAATACATGTTCAATTGATTTTTAGTGAAGGCACCAAGGATATTCCACAAGGAAAAAGTATTTCCCTGGGACAACTGGATGAATGTGTGTTAAGAAATGGATGCTGAACTCATTCCTAACATCAATGCAAAAACTAACTGAAATAAATAATTGGTTTAAATGTGAAAGCTAAAACCATGAATCTTCAAAAAGAAAACACTGTAAAATATATTTGTAACTTTGGGTAGGTAATGTTTTCTTAGAGAACACACAAAAAGTGTTAAACATAACCAAAAAAAATTGATGCATTAGACTTCAAAACAAAGTCTAAAGTTTAATACTGATAAAAACCCTTGTTTTTATCAGTAGGTAGAAGACATTAAGAAAATGTAAGGGTATGCCACAGCAAGGCAGAAAACATGTAGTTTAATATGTATATACACATATTTGGCAAAGGATTTGCAACCAAAATACATAAAGAACTCCTACAAGTCAAGAACAAAAAGGCAAATGATGCAATTTAAAAATCAGCAAAAGACTTGAAAAGGTATTTCAAGAAAAAAGATGTGTTTCCAGAAAGTACATGAAAGCACCCAACAATATTAGTCATCAGAGAATTTCACATTAGATCCACAATGAGATATTCTTACTCATCTACTAGAATGGGTAAAATTAAGCAGAAAAATGTGAACACAGTAAAAGCTGTGAGAATATGAAGCAAATGGAACTCCCATGCATTTCTCTGTGGAAACATAATATGGTACAATGATTTCAGGAGAATGTTTGCAGTTTCTTAGAAAACTAAAGATACACCTACACTATGATTAAGCAATCTTCTTTATATTTATCCAAAAGAAATAAAAATATGTGTATACAAAAGATATGTACAAGTAGGTTGCTATCAGCTATGCTCACATTGCAAAACTGAAAACTAAAAGCCAGGATGGATGAATCTCAAAAATGTTACACAGAGTGAAAACAAAGGCTAGACACAAAAGAGCTCATTCTGTTTGAGTCTATTTATGTCAAGTACAAAACAGGGAAACTAAAATATGATAGTATAAATCAGAATGATGGTTGCCTGTGAGATAGGGTTGCATATTTTCCAGAATAGGACACAAGAGACTTTTCAGGGTAGATGATGTATCTTGATCCAGGTGGTAGTTACTCAAATGTGGATTTTATGAAAATCCATTGAATAGTGTACTTTAAACATACCGATTTTATTGTATGAATATTTACCTCAACACACACACACACAAACACACACACACATTCTCAAGTACATATGAGACATTCTCTAGGATAGAACATATACTAGGTCATATCAAATCTTAATTCATCTAAAAGCAGTGAAATCATACAGAACATGTTCTTTAGCCACAGTGGAATAAATTCAGAAATTAATAACAAAAAGACATTTGAAAATTTCACAAAAATGTAGAAATTAAACATCAGCCTCTTACATAAGCATTAAGTCAGAGAAGAAATCATAGGGAAATTAGAAAAGACCTTGAGGTAAATGAAAATGAAAACACAACATGCCAAAATGCTTTAGGTATAACTGAAGTATTTAGAGGAAGCTCTATAGCTGTAAGCATCTATAATAAGAAAAAACAAGCACATCAAATAAATAATGAAGCCTCAACACTGAAAGAAGTACATGCCAAGCCTAAAATAGAATTTCTGCCCCTCGACTGTTATTCAATATGGTACTAGAGGTCCTAGCCTGGAAAATTAAGCAAGAAAATTAAATAAAAGCATCCACACTGGAAATGGAGAGGTAAAACAATCTTCATTTTTCAGATGACATTATATTGTATACAATAACTTAAAAGAATTCATTAAACTACTATTAGAATGAATATACAACTTCGGCAAAACTGCAGGGTTATGTGATCAATATGCACCAATCATTGTATTTCTACATTTTAGCAATAAGCCATCGAAAAGGAAATTACTGACAAAATTTTGTTTATAGTAGCATCCAAAAGAATAAAATGCTTAGGGAAAAATTTAACAAAAGAAGTGCAGAGTTAATACTATAAATATTATAAAATATTGTTAAAAGAAATTAAAGACCTAAATGAATGTAAATTGTGTTCTTGGACAGGAAGACTTAATATTGTTACAGTAACAATACTCTCCACGTTATCTATAGACTCTAAACAATCTTTATAAAACTCCAAACTGTCATTTTCAGAGCAGCTGACAAACTGATTCTTCAGTTAATATGCAAATGCAAGGATCCCAGAATAGTCAATATCCAGAAACAGAGGAATAAGTTAGGACTTACACTTCCAAATTTCAAAACTTACTCCAAAACTACCCTAGTTGAGACAGAGTGGTACTGGCGTAGGATAGACATATCAACACGTAAATGGGACAGAACTCACAGTCCACAATAAACTCTTAAATTCATGAATGGTCAATTGCTTTTTGACAGAGGTGACAAAATAATTCAATGGGAAAGGAATAGTCTTTTCAACAAATTGTGTGGGACAACAAAATATTCTCATGCAAAAAATATTAAAAGGAAACAATGAATTTTGACTCCTTTCTCAGAGAATACACACAAATCAATCATGAACAAAAGTACAGAGCTAAAGTCATAAAATCATTTTAAAAAATACAAGTAAATCATCATGTTCATTGGTTAAACAAGTCTTCTTAAACATGATGCCAAAGTACAAACAACAACAAAAAAGAGATCGATTAACTTCACCAAAATTAGAATATTTTTGGTTCAAAGAATTCCATCCAGAAAGTGAAAGAATATGGCGAAATGAAGACCCTTACACATTTCTGGTTGCAACATAAAAGATGCATCTTCTTCAGAGAACAGTCTAGCAGTTTTTCAAAAATGTTGAACATAAAGTTAGAACCAGTAACATATTTTAGGTATATAGTCAAAAGTAGTGAAAACCTATGTCCCCACAAAAACATGTACATGAATTTTCAAAGAAGCATTATTCACCATAGCGAAATGAATTTCCAGCAACTGATGAAAGCATAAATAAAATGTAGCATGGTCAGACAATGGAATATTATTCATCAATAAAGAAAAATGAAATACAAATATGGCATCCATATGACATGGACGAACCTTGAAAACATTATACTAAGTGAGAGAAGTCAGTCACAAAATGCCACAATGATATTATTCATTTACATGAAATGTCCATAAGACAATCCTATGAAGATAGAAAATAGATCTCACCTTAGACCTGTGGGGGAGGAGGGAAATAAAGGATAATTGCTAATGTGTTTAGGTTTTATTTTGGGGAGATAAAATATTCTAAAATTGATTGTAATGATGGTTGTAAACCAACAGTGATAACACCAAAAAACATGAAATTGCATGCTCAAAGTCGGTGAATTGTATGGAATGTAAATTTTATCTCAATCAGAGTATTGCACATTCTTTGTGTGTGTGCATCTTACACACACACACACACACGCAGAGAGAGAGAGAGAGAGAGAGAGAGAGAGAGAGAGAGAGAGCAGAGTTACTCTTCCAAACTCAGTGTGGTAGAAGTTTCTCAATTGGAAATAAAAATTATCTCATGCAGAAGCTTCATCTAGATGCGAGTTATTTTTTGTATCCGGGTCGCCACGATAAACCAGTGAGAAAAAAATATGATAGAGTGAAAAACAGCATCATGGAGAGACTTGGTTTGGAGTCACGTACAGCTACTAGGCCAGTCACTTACTATCACTTCACTTCAGTTGTCTCACCTGTAATACAGCGTGTTTCAACCAGAAAACATCTGAGGTTCCCTCTGTAACCCAAATTCTAGCATTTAAACCGAGTGACTGAATTTACACTTTTATGACCAGAATGCTATCTTCCTGTTCAGTATGCCTTGTAGAATTCTTCCCATTTAATGCTAAACAATGTGTAGCCCTTTGCGCATATTTTTATAGCTGTTACTTTATTTCTAAGTCAGGACAAATAACAATCTATGATTTGAATATTCATTGCTGTTATTTACTACCTGCCAATTTTCTTAGGGTAAAACACAGTGGAAATAAATAGCGGAGAGGTCTTCATTTCAGAGGTACAGAGTGGCTGTAAAATAGTGTTAATTATGGACGTGGCATACTGTTAAGAAATTAGTTCTGACACTCATGATATTTGCACAGATTTTAGAGTGTCTGGATACTGGTTGGTCAGTAACAGTTATTTGTTATTCACACTGCTCTTGACACATAATTTATTTCTAAACATCAAATAGCAACTTCCAGCCATGCAGAAAAAAGCGGTTCCTATATATTACTAAGAAATTGAAGACTGTGGCAATGGAGTGGGGAATGGACTTGAGATGGAGAATACCTTAAATTGCGTGTCATTGTCCGTAATATTGAGACTGAGGGACGGAGGAAGGCAAACTGTTAAGAGTCTTCTCGCCACGGCAAAGGTCAGTGCCTCCATAAAGTCGGAGAAGATGTACTTTAAACATTTTATTACTAACAGTTGAGTCCATTAGTATGTAAGTTATTGATGCTGATGGTGGAAAATCTGGAAATTGAATATCTGGAATTGAGTTTCATGTATAATCACAAAAAACTTCCTTCAGACATTCTCATGCATTGGTTTTTTAAAGAAGTTCCATTAGAATTACATCCATCCTCTTTATGTTTTTTGAATTTTGTAACTACTTAGTAACAACTAGAATAGCTCATATTTTGCTTCAGATTCTCTCTTTTGCCCAAACACAAAGAGTCATTTTGCCTGCAAAGCACACATTACTCCTGAAGGACAGTTTCTTTCTGAACTGACTGATTCTGTGACTTGCAAGGTAGAGGTCAGGCTGTGAGGAAACCGTAGAGAGAGAAATACTCTGTAGTCTGCAGAGGGTCACAGTAAAGGCTTCCTGAGTAGGGAATGGCGCTTCCTTAGGGAGCTGGGGGCGTTTGAAGACATCTCACTGTCAGAACCTTCTCCCTCATCTCCTCCTCTGAATAATTATACACAAATAAAACCAAGCTGAAGGCTTAAGTGGAGAAAATGTTATAAAGGAAATCTGACTCTCAAGGTTAAAAAAAGAGAGAGACAAACCCACACTTTTCTTTGAATGATGTTTACATGCTGACTGTTTATTCAAGGGCTATGGGTGGTTAATTCTCTTTAGATAACACCCAGGCCCACTCCAGTAATACTTGGGCTTTGTAGGAGATAAGAACATCTCTAGCTATGGGACTCCAAGCAGCTCAGTCTGCCATAACTTTGAGAAAGTTTTACTAATGTTCTTTAATTTTCATTTCTAAAAAGTACAGAAATGGGTGATAATTACCTGTGATCCGTGGGCCACATTTCTATAAATTACTTGAAAATTTGCTAAAGATGTTAATAGTTGTTGGAAATAGGAGTTGGGTTTGTTATCTCACCCTCTCCTTACTTTTATGTCAACATGCAATTTTTTTATAATAAACATTAAAAGAAAAATTTGTCAAGACAGCTACAATTCATGTCTTCATTTATTCCAAAATTTTAAAAATTAGCTTGGGAGTTGAAAACACTTAGGCTTGCCTGCAAGAAGATTAAAAACCAGTGTCACAGAATCTGTAATTGTTCACTCAGCAGAATTCAGTCATGAAGGAAGAGATGAAGAAGAGCATCTTCATTATGGACCAGAAATGTGCTTTCCTTGACATTCAGAAATAAAAGCCCTTTCTTCATTTTCTGTTCTTACTCACAACGCTGTTTTCCTTCCTTGAGTCTTGAAACTTCAATTAAGTTCTATTCAGTTTTTCTGCTCTGTGACTCCTTTTCTTACTCAACACATGATTTTAAAATGTTCATTATTGTAATTCAATGAATCTAATGTGTTAGTTAAATTTTTTTTAAATGGTTCAAAATGCTTCACTTTAAAATTCTAAACTGTTAGATATTTTGAGGTCATTGTCTCACAGATGGCAAGATCATCAAAACAATAGAAAAGAGGAGGTCATAGCGCGAGAATGGCTTGAGGCCAGAAGCTTGAAACTAGCCTGGGCAACCTACCAAGATACTGTCTCTACAAAAAACTAAAAATAAAAATAAAATCAGTCGGACATTGTGTTGTGTCTGTAGTCCCAGCTACCTGGGAGGCTGAGCTAGGAGGATTGATTGAGCCCAAGAGTTTGAGGCTGTAGTGAGCTATGATCACTCCACTGAACTCCAGCCTGGATGGCACTGTGAGAGACATCATCTCTTAAAACACACACACACAAACACACACAATTCTGGGTGTGTCTGTAAGGATGTTTCTGGATAAGAATTAGTGGACTGAGTAAAACAAATTGTCTTCCCCAATATGAGTCTCATCCAGTCAGTTGAAAGCTGGAATCAAATGAAAAGGCTACATAAGAAGAAACTCTTCCTGCTTGACTGCCTTGAGCTGGCACTTCATTCTTTTCCTACCTTCAGACTTGAACTAAAACATCAGCTCTTTCTAGGCCTCAAGGCTGACGACATTCAAACTGAAACTACACCATAGGCTCTTGCGGGGCTACAGCTTGCCAACACACCCTACAAGTTGTAGGACTTGTCAGCCTTTGTAACTACATGAGCCAATTTCTTATAATAAATCTCTCAATGGATGGATGGTTGGATGGATGGATAGATATAGATATAGATGTTGATAGATATAGACATATAGACATGTATCTCTTATTGGTTCTGTTTCTCTGGAGAACCCTGACCAGTACAACTCCATAACACCATGAAAGATAAACTGTTACATTTCCATTCTAAAGATCAAACAATTGAATCATAGAGGAGGATTAGTAACAGGCTTAAAGATATACTGTTTGAAAGAGGCTGAGCCAAGATTTAAATCCAGGTCTGTCTGACTCTGTATCTTAACCCTTACATAACTCTTTTTTTTTTTTTTTCCTACAACACAATTGCTATTTCTGTTAAAAGTATCCTGATTTTTCCCTGTAAATAGGCTTTGGTCCTCAGAAAGAACTTTATCTTCCTCTGTCTTTCTAACACTAATGGATCTCCCAAAACTACTCCTGTCTCTCCCTTTATTTATATTCCAGCTGCTACAACCCTAATTGAATCTCTGAATACATCATGGATGCAAAAAGAATGAAAACTGAATTGCATGCCTTCTTCCTTTTTATTCTTCCACTGTGGTTTATTAGTGCTCCTAAGCAGCACATTGATTGCATCACTCCACAGCTCAAATGTCCGAAGTGGATTCCCACTGCCTTGCCCAGGAGTGCAGCAGGACTGATATTCTTCTAATTCGCCCCTACTCTGAGGAGTCAGGGCCCATGCTGTGCTAGTGGTTAAATATTTTCCATATCACCAGAGTACATCAACATACATCTTGGGGAGTTTTCTGAATCCATTTGAACACTCGGTTTGAAATTCCTAAGTGACAACTGGGCCCCTGTCTTCTGAAAATGACTCCCTGATGTCATTTATCTATTGTCATTTATTCAATCTATTGTCATTTATTCATTTATTCATCTAGAAGATTAATTTCAAGATGATTATAATGTCATCATCTCAGTTCTGTTCTAGTTTTCCAACTTTTTCCCGCAGATATGCTACAGAAATTCCCTACTCCAGACAAGCCTCTGCTCCAGCCTCTGAGCACACTCTTTGATTTCCACTCTCTTATGTTTCTCTATGAGATCACATAACTGGAGGGGCCTCTGGGTCTTTTGCTGTTTATCAAAATCCAACGCGTTCTCATGTCCAGCTCAAAGCCCACTTTGCCACTGCATCTTCTAATCTAGACCACTGGGGCTGAATGTTATCCTTTCTACTATTTGACTCTGATTGTTTCACTGCTCACTGGGTGGTCAGTCTGCAGGATAGAATATGACATGAGTGTGAACAAGGTTAAAGGCAGATATATGCCACCCTAGGAAGAGATCATTACATGGTTGAAGGATGAGACAACACAATACATTTCGAGTTGTATGGTATTTACTTAAACCAAGAGAAGAGAGCTTGTGTGTTAAGATCCAGCTCCTTGGCCCTGATGGTCCATGGCCAGTGGATTCACTGTGGAGCTAACCATGCATTTCACTTATTGCTGTAGTGGAAGGACCTCCATCTTTTCCCCTAAGGTCTGAAATACAGCAGTCTAGGAGCATCCCAGAGGGCCTTCAAGGCATGCACGTAGGCAGAAAAAAGGCATACGTATCGAGCCCAGAATAAAGAAATATATTCTCAGACGAGATGATGAGCCCTGATTGGGAGAGCTGTATGACTCTTGATAAGGAAATACTCCAGGCCCAAGACTCCCATGTGACCAAGTAGGTATCACAAGACTGTATGTATGAAGTTGCCTTTCCTGATAGTAATAATTGTGTTGTTCTTATAGTCTTAATGATGCATCTACATACTATATTTAGTTTTTTTTCTTTTTCTTGAGATGGAGTCTTGCTCTGGCACCCAGGCTGGACTGGAATGGCATGATCTTGGCTCACTGCAAACACCACCTCCCGGATTCAAGAGATTTTCCTGCCTCAGCCTCCCTTGTAGCTGGGATTACAGATGCGTACCACCACACCCAGCTAATTTTTGTACTTTTAGTAGAGACAGGATTTCACCATGTTGGACAGGCTGGCCTCAAACTCCTAACCTTAGGTGATCCACCAGCCTCGCCCTCCTAAAGTGCTGGGATTGTCATGTGCATACGTCTTTTCACCTCAACTATACTGTATGCCACCTGAGTAATGTAACACAACTTAGTCACTTCTGTGTATCTGAAAGGATCTTGTATGTAGAGATACTCATTAAATATTTATCAATAAAAAACGCTGAAGACAGTGGTCCAAGTTAAGGATGTTAGTATCAGGTATTAGCATCCTGAAAAGCCCAAAGACAAGAGGAAGTTAGGCCTTACACTCAAGCCCCTTCACTACACGTCAGCATTTATGTTCACAACCTTACCTACCACACACATTTCCAGTGCCTCCTCCTCTGCCAAGTGTAGAGATTCTAGAATCCTTTCTGCACCGGGAAACTACAAAAACATTTTACATCCTTCCTTAATTAAAAAATAAATGACACAAATTACCCTTTGCAATTGCATAATATACTTTAAAAAATGATACAGATCACTTCATCTATTGCCTTAGCTCATTTTGTTTCTTTGTGAAAAACATCTCATAAAGTAATTGAAAAATTTATGACTGGGTAAAAATATTTATTATCACTTTATGCCAGATTTGTTACGCCAAGTTGAGATTTCAAAGTTAATGACAGCCTTTAATTAGAACAATTTTGGGTTTGCATAGTATAAATTAAAGTAATGTTGAAGAAATTAAAGAACTACATTATTTTGCTATTTAATATAAAAAATATTTCTCTGAAATTATTTTCTAACTTAGATGTTTATATAAACTGCTTTCTAAAACTGAAACATTGTGTTCTCATAATCCAGTTTCTAGTTGTAAATCTTCATTATTAATAGTTTTTTAACTTTAAGGATCTTTTTTCTGGTTTTTTTTTTTTTTTTTTTTTTTATTAATATCTCCTCAGAGAAACATAGCACCACTGAGCACTGTCATATCTTATGGCAGTCTCTGATCACAGCATTAAGAGTTCATGGTCTCACAGCCACATGAGCCTTCTTTGAAATGACCTGCTCCTCAAAAAACTAGAGATAGAACTACCATACAATCTAGCAACCTCACTGCTAGGTGTTTATCCAAAACAAAGAAAATATGTATATTGAAGAGATACTACACTTCTGTGTTTATTGCAAAACTACTCACAATAATAAATAGTGTCACAATAAACAAAGCCAAGATATGGGATGATCCTAAGTGTCCATCAACAGATAAATGGATAAAGAGGATGTGTTATATATATACAATGAGATGTTATTCAGCCAAAAAAAATAAAATCCTTTCATTTGCAGCACCGTGAATGGAACTAAACGACAAGTTGAATATGGATGAAATAATCCAGGCACAGAAAGACAAATGTTGCATGCTCTCATGCATATGTGGGAGTCTGAAAAGTGAATCTCATAGAGGTAGAGACTAGAATGGTGGTTACCAGAGGCTGAGAAAAGAATGGAGGAAAAGGGGATGAAGAGAAGTTAATTAAGGGGTACAAAACTATAGTTGGATAGCAAGAATAAGTTCTAGTAACTGATAGCATGAAAGGGAAATTATGATTAACAATAATTTATTGTATATTTCAAAATGGCTAGAAAAAAAGAATAGTATTGTTCCCAACACAAAGAAATATAAATGTTTGAGGTGATGGAAATCCAAATTATTCTGACTGACTTGACAATTACATGTTGTATACTTGTATCAAAATATCACATGTACCCCCAAAATAGATACAACTACAATGTGCTAATTTAAAAAATGCAAAGATGGACTAGATTCCATTCGTCGATTTTTGCTTTTTTGCAATTGCTTTTGACATTTTTGTTATGAAATCTTTGCCCATGTCTATGTTCTAAAAAATGATATTGCCCAAGTTTTCTTCTAGGGTTTTTATAGTTCATGGTTTTACATTTAAGTCTTTAATCCATCATGACATGATTTTTGTATATGGTACAAAGAAGGGGCCCAGTTTCAATTTCCTGCATATAGTTAGACAGTTATCACAGCACCATTTATTAATTAAGGAATCCTTCCCCCATTGCTTGTTTTTGTCAGGTATGTTGAAGATCAGATAGTTGCAGGTGTGTGGTCTTATTTCTGGGTTCTCTATTTTGTTCCACTGTCTGTTCTTATACCAGTACCATACTGATTTGGTTACTGTATCCCTGCAGCGTAGTTTGAAGTTGGGTAGCATGATGCCTCCAGCTTTGTTCTTTTTGCTTAGGATTGCCTTGGCTATTCAGGCTCTTTTTGGTTTCATATGAATTTTAAAATGGCATTTTCTAGTTCTGTGAAGAATGTCAATGGTGGTTTAATGAATTCTGCACAGCATTCTGCACAGCAAAAAAAAAAAGCTATCAACAGAGGAAACAGACAACCTACAGAATGGAAAAAAATTTTTGCAGACTATGCATCTGACAAAGGTCTAATATCCAGAATCTGTTATGAACTTAAACAAATTTAAAAGAAAATAAACAACTCCATTAAAAAAATGGGCAAAGGACAGGAACAGACACTTCTCAAAAGAGGACATACATGCTGCCAACAATCATATGAAAAAAAGTTCAACATCACTGATCATTAGAGAAAAGTGAATCTCATAAAGGTAGAGACTAGAATGGTGATTACCAGAGGCTGAGAATCAAATCAAAACTGCAGTGAGATACCATCTCACACCAGTAAGAATGGCTATTACTAAAAAGTCAAAAAATAACAGATGCTGGTGAGGTTATGGAGAAAAAAAGAACACTTATACACACTGTTGGTGAGAGTGTAAATTAGTTCAACCATTGTGGAAGACAGTGTGGCAATTCCTTAAAGACCTAAAAACAGAAATATCATTGAGTGCAGCATACTGGGTGTGTGCCCAAAAGAATATAAATCATCCTACTATGAAGACACATGCACATATATGCTCATTGCAGAACTATTCACAATAGCAAAGGCATGGAATCAACCTATATGCCCATGAATGACAGACTGGATAAAGCAAATGTGGTACCTGTACACCATGGAATACTATGCAGCCATAAAATAAATGAGATCAGGTTCTTTGCAGGGACATTAATGGAGACCATTATCCTTAGCAAACTAATGCAGACACAGAAAACAAAATACCTCATGTTGTCACTTATAAGTGGGAGCTAAATGATTAGAACACATGGCCACATGGTGGGGAACAGTATACACTGGGGCTTATTGGTGGAGGATGGGAGGAGGGAGAGGATCAGGAAAAATAACTAGTGGGCACTAGGCTCAATATCTGGGTGTTGAAATAATCTGTACAATAAATCACCATTACACACACTTACCTATGGAGCAAACCTGTACATACTGCACATGTACTTCTGAACTTAAAATAAAAGTGAAAAAAAAAAAAAAAAACACAAAGAATAAATAAATAAGTACATTTTATAAAAAGAGTTTAGGACCTAAATACTTAGCAATTTTATGCTAAGGGACAGTTTTCTAATTGACCCACAGCCCTCCAGGGGTTGAGATATTATTTATCCATTCTGACTTATTTCACTTCTCCTTTCTTCTGAATTGAGCTTGGCACCTCTCAAATGGTGCCAAGCCTCAGTGAGTCTTGGGCTGAAGCAAAAACATCCCCTTGCACACTCACACCACCTCCCTTCTCATGTGTGAAACTGCTTGGGTTGAAATAATTAAATTTTCTCTATAATTCCCAATGTGTGGCCCTAGTGACCAGCAATCAGAAATTACAAGCGAATATGTCCAAGCACACCTTTTAAAAGTTCCATTGAGGAAAGAACTACCAAGAGTTTCTTGGGAACAAGATTTCCCATCTTGCTCATGCAAAGAAACAATTACTAGAACAGCATGTAGCTACATACCTCCTAAAACTGTTGACAAAAAGAAAACAAACTGCTGAATGAAGCCTGCTTTTTAAAAGCTATTTTAAAAAGAAGATTTTGACAATATCCTTTTAATTTCTTGAAAATGCATAAGTCTGGAAGAAAAGGCTTCCTTTTCCCTTAATCTCCTCCTATGAACAGGTTGCCCTTAAGGCAGCATAGTCCACCCAGTTGCAAGTTATTGCACAGAATTTAGGGTCTTTTATTTCTTATTTAGCTGCTTCGCTGCACTGCCTGGAGCTTGGTGCCCAGGAAATTTTGGCAGATCCTTCAAAAATGTCCCTATAAAATAAGTAAGTGTTCCTTGGAACAGACTCTCTGTAGCAAGCACATTTTTTTCTTCACTTATCTAGCAACAAATATATTCACAAATGTTTACCATTGAAAACAAAGTCATAAACCCATTATCTCTCATAAAAGAATGGGGAAACGTATGAAGTGATAGAAATAATAATCATTACATGTATTTTCTTCTTCAAGGTAGAAGAATGGAGTTAATGCCATGTCCTCAGCAAAAGTCTATTGACTTAGAGTTGTGAATAAAATTAACACAACTTATTTTAAATTTTAACCACCTTAAAGTCATATAAAAGCCACTTCAACTTCTAGTGAGTCACACTGGGCAAAAAAAAAAAAAAAGTAGAAATATAATGCTACTCTCAGACAGTATTAAATGGTAATGAAGTAAGAATTGATCCCAAAAGTGTAAAACAAAATAAAATAAAACAAACAATAAATGCAACAGCAACTGTGAAATCACAGCATCTTCTGACCACTTCGTTCAGGAGCAAAAAACCTTTTTCAATTAATACTACCATTATAACAGTTTGATAAAATACTTGATATTTGCCAACTAACCTTTTCTGTATAAAAAATATCACAGTATCAAGTCAGTGAAATAACATTGAAGACGACCATCAATTTTCTTCCATAGGTCTTGACACTACAGGTGAAATCACTTAGCCATAACTTCTTCCAATTGTGAAAATTACACTTTTGATGATACTGAAGTCTCATTTGAAATATTATTCAGTACAATTCTGCTATTATTTTCTCATAGTCATGAACTATTACTATACTATCTTAGAGACAGTGGCAACAAAAAACATTTGAGATCTCCATATTTTACCAAATATTAAGATCAGTAATAGAAACGTGCATATAATGCTATTATTTGCCACTGTTCAAAGCACTTCACATATGTTATCTCAATAAATCTTCACAATAACCATCAGTCTATCATTTGTCCTATTTTAAGACCAGGACATAAGTGCAGAGCAATTAAGTAATTTGCCCAAAATCACAGGGCCGTCTTTCTGTCTAAACAGTGTTTCACAGTATCTGAGAAATCTCTTGTCTTCAAAGGAAATTTAGTACCAAGTTTTTTGCTTTAAACCTTCTGTATATGTAGATTCAAATGTTTATAATGTGTGGGTTAGTTGGATATTGCCTGAGTGTGTTAAATATGTGTTTCTGTTTCCTCTGAAGACAGACATTATTCTAGTCTTGTAATTGTTTATGTTTGTTGTATATTTCAAGGGAGAGTGGTTAAAAAAAAGAAGAGCTACATCAAATACCAGTAAATTAGGACACCTTAAAGAATTTTTTCACACAATTATTGAGCACCTGTTGTGTACCGTGCTTGAATCCGTCCTATCATATCTCCCACCTGGTGGTGACCTAGCTGCTAAAAACCTACATTCAGTTTTCAATCCAATAAAATGTCTATATCCATGTTAATTTCTAAAAGAGTCCGAATTTACCAAAATTATAATACAACTGTCTCTTACTTGAGTGATATTGGGTATTTGATAGAAGTGCCAATATGCAATTTTCCAACCTCCAAAGATTAATACATGCTTAGAACTGATCAACATCCTGCTAAATTTCTGTTTATTAGCATGTCACTCTTGTTCAATAAATAGGTTTACTCGCCACTGGAAAAACAGAAAATTTGTTCGGGGAGTGGATACATTCATTAGTTTGCCATAGTCTATGTCCTAATTTGTTACTTCAGCAAATGATGAGATGAGCTTCCATTCACTAGCAAGAAAGGGATATTTTAAGCTCGGCTTCATCATGGCTCTCTCCTGTTGTCCAGATATATACTTTTTTAAATAAATGTATGTTCTCTGGAAGAACTGGATAGACAGAGGATAGCATAGCAATGTCTAGTCAGAACAGTGCATATACATGCGTGCACACACATATACACACACACAGTTACCATAGTTATAGAGTTTGGAAGTTTTAAAATATGTGGCATTTTAGATAAGGGTTGTTTATTTATGCAGTGATAAAATTGTGTCATCTCTTCAAAACAAGACCTAACTAAAAAGAATTACTTATTAAAAAAGCAAGATGGTCACAGTGGCTTAAGCCTGTAAACCCAGCACTGTGGAAGGCCAAGGTGGGCAGTTTGCTTGAGCTTAGGGGTTCGAGACCAGCCTAGGCAACATTGCAAAACCTCATTTTTACAAAAGATACAACAATTAGCCAAGCATGATGGTGTGCACTTGAAGCGAACAGGACACAGTCTGTGCTATCACAGTTCTAAGACTGTAGAATCTCATGACTAGAAAGTACAGCTACTGAAGAGGCTGAAGCAGGGGGATCACTTGAGCCTGGGAGGCAGAGACTACAATGAGCTGAGATTGTGCCATTGCACTCCAGCCTAGGCAACAGAGCCATACCCTGCCAAAAAAAAAAAAAAAAAAAAAAAAAAAAAAAAGCAGTTTACATGAAATAATGGCAATCTTGGGGATAATAGAATGCTTGACAGTTTATTTTGCTGCAGAGTCTGCCAGGGCAGTTTTAACTATTGCATGAAGAATATCTACAGCATGAGTTCTATCTGTACAATTTATGGACTAAATGTCACCTCCAGTGTTACTCATAGAATAGAATTTTTAGACCACTTTGACAAATAGGTTTATGATACCACAGCTTTAAATAACTGTTACCAAAGAGGAGGCCATCGCTGCGAGGCAAGTTCAGCTTGGGCATGGTGTGAAATGCAGTGACGGATGGGTAATTACCCTGTGGATTTCAGCAGTGAGACTAGGGAGTAAGGCAATTTAAACCCTGATCATCTGCACTTTCCTTGACCTACCTGCTAACTGAAGAAGATTTAATACAGGTCAAAGGAAGATAAAACAGTGATTCTAAATTTTATGAGGGAATGGGATGGGCAACGTAAACATGCTGCTGCTTCTCCTGGATGTGAATAAATACAGGATAAACACCCAGCCTGTATCCAAGAGCAACATTCTACCTCCAGGAGAAACAAGAGTAAATATGGGTGTGGATAACAAGATTTTTCAGGAAAATCATCCTTAAACCAGTCTGTTCACTAGCTGTGAGGTGAGGTTGCTGGTTATCTTTTGGATGTGTTCGATTAATCTTCTGTAAGTAATGCATTGGCATCAAGAGAAAAAAAGAGATTATATTACTGATTTACAAGATCTACCTTCCCAAAATTATGAGTCCTTGTTGGCTCCATAGGCTGATTCTCAATCTTCTGTGTTTATAAAGGAAGAAATAAGAAGTGGCAATGAGAAGGTGGGAGACTGTATATGAAGAATTCAGGTAAGGAGAGAGAGGGGACGCCAGTGAAAGATGATGCAGAAGTCTACAAAATCTGTCAACGTCATGGTTTAAGCTCTCATCTATTGATTTATACTGCACAGATGTTTAGTCCCATCTATAGCTAGGGGACAGATGTGAGTAAGATACAGGCTGTGCTGTCACAGTTCCGAGACTACAGAAGCTCAGGACTGAAAGACACATTCTTGCCCAATTATCCAACGAAGGCATCAATCCTTCTATCTAATCTCCGCCAAAGTTTTATATTACACCATAGAGCTGGAATTAAGAGCTAAAATGTATTTGTTCTTTGATGAATACTGCTGCTAAGCCATATTTATTCCTTCTCATACTTATGCAGTAGATTCATTATTGCTTAAATTTAAAGTGCTCTATCTTGCACATATGCCCGTAATACACCATCTTAAAAAAAGAAAAAAACCTGACCTATTATTCTTGCTTATTAAGAACTTCATGGAGCCAGAGAATTCATGAACCCTACCATCACTAGGTTATTGACAAACAGGATCATCAGGTCTCCATCACTTCACCTAACTCTTTATAAAAACATTCACCAAGGCAGAGTCCTGCTGGTGAAACACAAGCCTGACAGCCAGGCGGAACCTCTGCCATCTACATCCAGAGAGGGCCAGCAAGTGTCCCCAACAGGCTCCTATCTGAATGTTATTTTAGTAACTTATTCATTGCCAATCAAATTGTAAAATAAAGGGCTGTAAAGATCCCTACCAATACAGTGACAGTAAATAAAATAGCAGAGAAACTGCTTAGTTTCCAAGAAATAATCAAGTATGTATGAAGAGTGCCTTTGTGTACTGATCTACCAAGGAATCTCAGTTCGCACTGTGACCCAGGGCAGTTACTAAACAGAAACTGATTCACGCTGAAAAGTGTCCTGGTATAAACAATAAGTTATAGACTATGGCCTTGTGATGATGAACCAAATTTCTATCACTTCCTTCTCCTTAAAATTCCTTGGTAATATCTCCAAAGAGGGATTAGGAAGCCATTTTTCTCTCCCCCTTGTAATAATATTTCCAGATTGTTGAGGCACGTATGCTACTGAAGAGCAGGAAATATCTGAGACTTGAGTTCAGGCATCGCTTCATTCCTAACTGCCATCCTGGTGCCTGGAACACAGACATACTCCATACAAATTTACTGAATGAAAACTGAATTGATGACTACTACTGTTAACCAGTGGCCTAATCTGTCCAGTATGAGTCAATGACTGTAGTCTTAAGCCAGTGAGGACATGTGGATATGAACATGAATCTCATCTGTTTGGATTAGACCTTGCCTCTTGCGACACCTCATTTTAGGAATTTTATTTGCTCTGTTCCGTCACACATTCAGCCTATCCTCTTGGCCTTCCAAGTAACAAATAACATTTTGCCTCCTGGCATGAAGCTTCTTTAGACTTTAATGAAGTAACAGATCCCCATGCAGTGGCCCCGGGCATCCACAACTGAGCAGGTTCGTGCCTTCACACTCTTGCTCCCCATCTGCCCTTGTGAACAGCTGAAGCATCTGGAGCTGGGTCTGTAACATGGAACTCCTGATCAGTGACCTTGCCACTTCGCTTTTATTCACTCATGTTTGTCTGCTGAAATTTTCATTATCATTGAACATTCTATTTTGTTAGTTTCCCCTGACATAAATAAAAATCCTCTGTAGAAAAGAAAACAAATGTTTAATATGACTCATTCTGATTCTGAAGAAAAACCCTATATTTGGTTTCCTTAACTATGGTCTATGTTCAGAGGCGGAACTCAAATCATCATCTGCCGACTCTCAAAAGGCATTTAATTAAGTAAAAACTGATTGTTGAGGCCCTACTGCATAGCACATACATTGTCCCATACCTTCTGAATAATCAGAAAAATGAAATATTCAAGTGATGTGGCATTCTTCACTAAGAGGGAAAACCTTATAGATGCAATCTTTGTGCATTGGCTAGCAGATGCCAGGAGTACGATTTATTTTTAGAATAATTTTAGGCTCACTACAGAAAACACTTGAGTGCATTTTCATAAAGTCCTCTGGTTTCCATGGCAAATGGGGCCATTATTTCTTCTGAAACGGAAGGCTTTTACTTACACTTTCCAAATGCTTTTCATATTGTGCCAAAAACTCAAGTCAGTCCAGAAACAAGTACGCTAGTGGCTTATTGTCAAAAGTAGTTCTTAAGTAAAAATGTGCAGCAGGTCAAAGTGACCTTCCATTCAGGCCTGTGGAGAACAGTGCATAATACTCCGCAGTCAAATGGCATGCGTGCCTCTCAGGTGGTGGCAGTGGGGGAGGGAAGAGTTTTCGTGACCCAAACCGTTTCATCATCGTGAGACCTAAAAACAGTTAGTTCAGATGTTTTCTACGAAAACTATGATGATTCTTATCTTACAAGATACAGGACCTAACAATCACTCATATTCAAATCCATTTAATACCTAATATGCATCATGCTTATTAAAACATAAAACATAAAAACTATGTCATCTTGTAAAGCTCTGCTTAATTTATTATAGGTGATGATATTTCTTCCTTGGAGGATAGTGGAATCTTTAATATTGAATATTAAATGGATCTTGAAAATGCAACTAATTAGACTAATAAATATCAACCTGCTATTTATATTGTTTATTGTTTCTTTGCTTATAAAAAAAATTACCATTACAAATGGAAAATCAGTTACAAATTAAAATCACTAGATAAAAAGTGAAGTTGAATTCCTCTTTCAGAATAGAATTTAGTCTATAGTGTAAATTTCTAAAAATAGTGGAGTTAAATCTGTAATAGTTTTCATGCTAAATCATATTTTTTCACTTAATATCAATGTTTATTAATTATCTTTTTAACTACCTATTTATTTCTTTTGCTTGCAGTGTCTATGGGCAATATGCAGCAAGTACTATATGACTAATATTTACAAATAGCTAATATGTAAGTACTCAGGGAGGGACTATTCAATTGTTAAATTCTTCTATATGTGGCCTGGACAAACTAGTTGGGCTCAGTAAGGATAGTAACCTCTTCTGTCTGCTGAACACAGACCAATACAACGTACGCATCGACACACATCACTAGCACTACTGCAAACAGCCCTTAGTCTTCATCCTACATCCTGGATTTTGAAGTCAACTTGTTACCTTTCAGCCTCTTATCTCTAGACCAGCATAAGCAGCTCCATTATCATTCTTGCAAGATCTCAAGTCACATTTGATGCTATCCTGGCCCCTAAGTTTGCCTCTGTAATTTTCATTTAAGCATAAGTGGAATTATTTTGGATGTATTTTTAAACGATGGACGATCCAAAATGTATCTGCTGGGATGCTGGAATAGCTATAGCTACATGTTACAGCATGCAGATAGATCATAAAGAATCGACAGTCCTTCCAGAGGTAAGATTCACAGGACTACACTGTCCACTACGGCATCCATAGGAGCCAGGTCAATGCTCAATGGTACAAAAATTAGTGTAATTTAGGATGTGAGAGGTTTAAATTCATTGGCATGAAGAAATGATTTGACTTTTCTCATAAACGTCCCCTACAATGCTACCTTGAGCTTCCATTGTCTGGATTGAGGTGTTTCCCTTAATGGCGCCTGGCTGGAGTACATACATTCAGCCAATTTGGGTTATTTCCATAGCTTTGTTTTAGTATTTAACACTTTGTCCTTTTTATTTTATTGGCTCATCTTGTTTTTGGTTTAAAGCCCATTTTCTACCTTTTCCGCAGACAGGTAAGAATAAGATCCATAGGAACTGCACAGTTAGTAAGAGCAGCTGGGCTCTCATTTCTGTTTAGTTCTTGCAGTCATGGAGTGAAGAGGACAGAAATGGACGTAAGTATTTTTTTAATGGTGGCCTTTATTTCCTGGGCCAAGTGCTGATCCTCTGTATTCCCACTCTTTAAAAAGTCATCATCAGTGTCTGCACAGCATGTGTCACAGTGCAGGCTCTTGGAGCTCAGATGTGGTTTCTGCAGGAAGTCCCACAGAAACCTCAGTGATGCACATTTTCTTGAAATGGGAAATGATCTCCTTGTGACACCTATCACTCCTTTCTTAGTTCCCAACACAGGTAAACCAATCTGAAGTATTTTGCCAGTTTTTGGAGGTGTCTATGCTACAGATTAAGCTCAGCCATATCCTACCCAGCACGTCTACTTGACAGTAGAAAAGCAAGTATCTTGGGGGTTAGCTTTTTTACTAATTATTCTCTCTTGGCATCACCAGTTTTCTCCTCTGGTCTTCCTGTGCCTTTAAAAATATTATCCAGTGAGCAGGGCTGGTGCCTGGCCAGTTCCCATGAGAGACAATCATTAGTTTTGGTTTAGTGAGGGGAAAAGGCAGTTTGGTTCCCCAAGAACACTACCAGTGACTCCCTCAGGTTCTTCCTTTTCTAAATGTGGGATGAGGGAATACCCAGCTCCTCCCCCACAGAAGAGGCGACAAGCTCTCTTCATGAACTTTGTGCTCCCTCCAAATTTACTTCCACTTCCCATTCCTTCATTTGAATTTGCCAGGAGACAATGATTATGGTGATGGGGCTAGTGGTGATGGTGACCGTTTGGTGGAGAGATCAGGTCTGGAGCTTCTCTTTGAGCTTTAAAAGGAGGTGACAAGTTCTAACTACAAGGGGCTTTCCAAGCTTAGAACGTGTGGACACATAGCATCTTTCATTTTCAACTTAGATTTTTAGATAAATTAATGAACCGAAGGAAAAATATTCCAGAAGAAACCTCCATTGCATATATGATTATTTCTTTCTCAAACCAACCCTCCCAAAATGTGCATTTCTTCAAAGCACTAATTTCCAAAATTGTCAGAGAAATGATAGGAATAAATGGGTCAAATTCCGATTAAGATGTGTGAGATTCATAACACTTTAAGAATTTGGTGCTTTTTGCCGGGCGCGGTGGCTCAAGCCTGTAATCCCAGCACTTTGGGAGGCCGAGGCGGGTGGATCACGAGGTCAAGAGATCGAGACCATCCTGGTCAACATGGTGAAACCCCGTCTCTACTAAAAATACAAAAAATTAGCTGGGCATGGTGGCGTGTGCCTGTAATCCCAGCTACTCAGGAGGCTGAGGCAGGAGAATTGCCTGAACCCAGGAGGCGGAGGTTGCGGTGAGCCGAGATCGCGCCATTGCACTCCAGCCTGGGTAACAAGAGCGAAACTCCGTCTCAAAAAAAAAAAAAAAAAAAAAAAAAAAAAGAATTTAGTGCTTTTTACCTTCATGAGACAAGGCAGGCCAAAGAAAGCCATCTTTAAAAAGGACACTTTACCCAGTTGGTTTAAGAAGATACATAAAACGAAAACCTCGTATTGTCCTTATGTATTAGTTTCGGTTGCTGTAACAAAATACCACAGACTGTCTGGCTTAAACAACCGGAATTTATTTTTCACAGTTCTGGAGGTTGGGAAGTCCAAGATAAGTTGCAGGTGGACTCTATTTTTGGTGAAATCTTTCTTCCTGGTTTACAGAAAGCTGTCTTCTTGCTGCATTCCCCCCGATATTGAAGAGCGAGATCATCTCTCTTGTGTCTCTTATAAGAGCATTAATTTTATCATGAGGGTTTCACCCTTCTGTCCAAACCACCTCCCAAAGACCCCATCTCCAAATACCATCACCTTAGTGCTTAAAGTTTCAAGATACACATTTTAGGAACACAATTCAGTCCATAGCAGCATCATACCAATTTCAGCCTTGAATGAGTTTTTTGTTATTCATCCGTGTCTCTGTGAAAGCTTCATCAAAATCTTTCCCAAGAAAAAGGGAAAAGTAGTAGGACTATCTAACTTATACCACAGTTTCCTTCCAGATGAAATGTTAATAGCCTCTTTTAACAACCTTCTTATGTCCCAGTAGTTGTTTTTATTTAGAACAGCTATACAATGCAGTACTTGGCTTGGTATCCTGATTGGTTAACTGCCTAATGAGGGGCAAAAAAACAGTGGAGTAAGATTCTGGCTGGAGGAAATAGTGACGGTTATGACTTAGGAACCACTTTGATAGGAGAAATCTGGAAAGCTTGGCAACAACACAATACTTAGTAGGTAAAGAAATGGTCTGGTTTAGCATCTCCTATCAAATTTCTATCTGGAAGAAAGTTAGGGGCAAAATTATCTTTGTGGTGGGAAGGGGATAGTGGTCATTAAGAGACATCTCTTGGTAAATTTAGTGTTTTCAACAAAACCACGTTTATTCTGGGTAGACTAATGGCAATTTTGGGAGGGCCAAATAATTTAGGCACCCACCCCTAGAGAACAAGAAGGAAACAAACAAAAATAACTTTCAATCACCATTGATCAGCTATGATGTGTAGAGGTCTGGGGATGATAGAATGACCAGAAAGAGTTAGAAGAGCTAGGTGGGCCAGAAGAACATAAAGTGGGCACGGTGACCTGGAAAGTGAAGATAAATCAGAGAAATTGGCATCCCAGCGTTTGTAAATGATGTCTGTGAATGACATAGACAGTTAACGCATGGAGGAAGAGGCAGCAGGCTAAAGATTGCCTAGAATTCTCTCTCTCTCTCTCTTTTTTTTTTTTTTTTTTTCTTGGAGACAGAGTCTCACTCTGTCACTCAGGCTGAAGTGCATTGGTGTGATCTCAGTTCATTGCAACCTCGGCCTCCCAGGTTCAAGCAAAATTCTCTTGCCTTGGCCTCCTGAGTAGCTGGGACTACAGGTGCATGCCACCACACCTGGCTAATTTTTGTATTTTTTGTAAATTTTTGTATTTTAGTAGAGACTGAGTTTTGCCATGTTGACCAGACTTGTCTCAAACTCAAGTGATCTGCCCGCCTCAGCCTCCCAAAGTGCTAGAATTGTAGGCATGAGCCACCGCATCCAGCCAGATTGCTTAGAATTCTGATAATGGAAAGAAAGAATAAATACTGGATCATCCATTTCAAAATCCTGTTGGCTTTTAAAAAATAGAATGTATAGATTTGGAAAGATGATGGAAGACCTATTGTCATTCATCTTACAAATGAAACATCAGGTATGTAGAATATATTCTACTACAGCTTGAGTTAAGAGTTGAATGTTCAACAGTGGACATTCAATTTTCATAAGTGATGATACTTTTATTTGGATAAAGAAAAGTTTGCAGTACTCATTTGAAAACCTGATTTTAATGAGCCCTTGTCACTGTTTATTGCTTTTAGTCCTCATTCATGGCTTACAGTATATCTACTTGGAATAGTTCATCAACCTTGGCAAGTTTTCTGTATTGAGGCACAGGGATATCCTGCCAGAAAATACAAGATGCATTGAGCACTTCAGAAAATATTAAATATACACATCTTGGCAAAGTGATTGGCAGTAAGTGGAAAAAGTAAAAATAAATGCCCAAAGTATGTAATGATTCTCCTTTAATTGAAGAGAAGCATTAAAATTAACTGAGCAATCAGTAGTTTCAAGATACCACTCAAGCAGATGGCAAGCAAATTCCACAAAAAAATTGGGCTGCCCTAAGTTTGTATCTGCTTGCTTATCTGGTCACATAGAGAGTATTACCTAATAATTAAGGGAGCCAATTAATGCAGCTACCATAGAAAGATATCAGTATTTTAACATCTTGGGTGATAATAGCCTGCCAATAGATGATAATAAATCAAGATTTGCCTTCAACATTTGTCAGAAAAGCTTTTATCTTGAGATCTTTTGACTTAGTTGGAAGCATACAGAGACATTATAGCCCAGCTTTTCCCTCTCTAGATTCCCTAACAGTGGGAGGGTTTCCTCTAAAGCCTTATCTGCCTTAATAACCCTTGTACAAATATCTGATCACTAACAAATTACTCTCTTTTATTCCCTATGTAGAGTAGATGTAATCATCATACTTGTTTTTCTAATACTCAAGACTTGGGAAAATGAAAGTACATACATATGATCTTTTATTTGTCCAAAACATCAGGACACGTTTTAAAAGTCAGGGATAAAATTTAGACTAATTTTCAAGGGCCATTGGAATCCATGTGTCACAATTGACATCAGAGTCACCCTTAGCATAATCAGTCCGTCACATTATATTTTACAATTTGCAATAGGAGAAAATAAAAATAAGTCTTAACTCTTAAAAGTATTGAAGAAACCTTAAAATAGGTGCATGTTGGTTTTAATATTAAGAAGAAAAGTCTTCAAAAACAAAAAGAAGTAATTTCTAAATATATCCTGTTGAATGTTACAATAGAAGGTTATTATCTATTATATATTAAAGGAAATCTATATGGAAAGTCATTGTATACTTGTGGTAATTAACCTTGATGTTTATACTATCCTTTTCTTAAGTTAAAATATTTGAAAAAATAAGAGAATGTGTATTTCCAAAAAAGACAATATAGGATAGTGTTTTAGAATCTCTGCTCGGTAACTTAACTAGCTCTGAGCTTTCTGCATGTAGTTCATAGACTCCTTACGCTTCTTTTTAGTTCTCAATAAAAATAAAGTTAATACTGTAAGAATTTAATAAGGATTTAATGAAAAGATATTTGAAAAATGCTTAGCAGAGCTCCTGGTGCTAGACACGTAGTGGCTAATTATTTTAAGTAAAATAAAAAATGAATTTTTAAATGTACATTTACATAGTGCTAGCTGTTTTAGCTTTGTTCAAGTTCCTTATAGAGCTCAAGAGGAAAAAGTTATCATTGGGGTGCTCTAGAAGAAAGAATACTTGGGAAGTTCCTCAAGAACAAAACAATTTGAACACTATTGCAGACCCTAAATGGAGAAGTCTGCAAATAGTAAAAAGCAGTAGGGCTATCTTTAAGTGTCTCAGAACTGATATACGTAAATTAGGATTAGTCAATGGACTGAAAATAGAGTCATTAAACACATCAAAGAAATGTTTTTAGAATATATTGGAATATAACAACATAATGATTACATAGGTTCTTTCTGTTTGAATATATGAATGTTTATACGTCTGTATATGTTTGCATATACACACACACATAAACACACAGATAATGGCAATTCAAATATCTATGATGATAGAATAACCATTGAAAGGAATTATATTTAAAATTTCCTTTTTCAGTGTCACAAATGAAAGTAAGATCTTCTTATCCTACTATTCCTATGCTAGGTTAATTACTTTCTTATGTTGTCAGACAAAGAATTTTTTACTGCTTTTGTAAATGTTCAAAGGTCTGAAAGCCAGATTATTTGGTATAATTCCAAATTATATAGAATTTTTTGGAGGAAAGGTTTTCTGCCATGCCCCCATGATTTTACTAATACATTATGATTTGTTGAGTATCTATTCCAATTAAATTCAATCTCATAGAGAAAGTTTTGCATGTCCACATGCAATTATTCTAATATGAATTATTATTTTCACTTTGTATTTCACTGTCAATTTTATTTAAAAGTACTGAGGTTATAGTTTCTATAAGCAAAGTGGCAGATAATGTCTCAGAAGCATTTTCTCTGCTCCTCTCTCTCTCTGATCCTCTGCATGTGCCTATACAGGCACACACACACACACACACACACACACACACACACACACACGATGCATAAACGCATACACACAGCTGTGGGACACTCATTGGCCAAAAATGAAAGAATGTTGTAACCGATTGCAAATCCCTTCCTGGGCCTCTTCAATGTGCCTAAAATTAGAGAAATCCAAGCTAAATTCAGAGCAGCCTCCTCACAAGACTGCTGTCCATGGCCACAGCTGGCAACTTAAAGGCAAAAAAGCAAATCCTGAGCCATGGCTAGGATCCACCATAGAAGCAAGTCTAAATGGAAGCAGTCAGTGTCACACAGAGGGAGCTGGGGAGGGTCATCTGCCCATCAGTCGGCTCCAGGAACTGATACTGGCTCTTTTTTTTTAAAGGATTGCCCTCGGAGGCACAGAAAATAGCTGGCTTATACCCTGCTTTTATCTTCTGCTTATTCTGTTTTCATTTGTTTTATTTTTTTTTTTTTTCATTTTTCTGAGGCACAAAGATTACAAACTGAATCTGCAGGAATATTTTTATCGTTTGGGGGACAGTATTGTTTAACTTGCTTGCCTTCTGGGGTGTGGATGGCCAAATTTACATCCTATGTGAATGAATTCCCTTGTGGGGTGACTTAATGTGAATCTGGCTGTGAGAATGGCCAAGTGCTTCCATTGTGCAAAGTATCTAAACAGTGGAGAATTCTGGAAAGCTAAGGTATGGCTGACACACATTTGGCAATGTTGGCCTGAGTCTCAGGATTCTGAAGATTCTTCCAAATACCAGGGGCAAATAAGTGACACTGTCTACTCTAAAGAAGACATTTTTGCTGCCAACAGCCTATGAAAAAAAAAGCCCAACATCACTGAACATTAGAATAATGCAAACCAAACTGCCATGAGATAACATCTCATACCAGTCAAGATGGTGATATTAAAAAGTCAAGAAACAGCACATGCTGGTGAGGCCATGAAGAAATAGGAATGCTTTTACACATTTGGTGGGAATGCAAATTAGTTCAACCATTGGAGAAGACACTGCAGTAATTCCTCAAAGCCCTAGAACCAGGAATCCTATTTGACCTAGCAATCTCATGACTAGATATATACCCAAAAGAATATAAATTATTCTACTGTAAAAATACATGCATGCATACATTTGTTTGCAGCACTGTTCACAATGGCAAAGACACAATCAACTCAAATGGCCGTTGATGATGAGGTACATATATTCCATGGAATACTGTGCAGCCATAAGAATGAATGTGATTATGTTCTTTGCAGAGACATGAATGGAGCTCCAAGCCATTATCCTCAGCAAACTAATGCAGGAACAGAAAACCAAATACCACATGTTCTCACTTATAAGTGGAAGCTGAAATGAAAACACATGAACACAAACAGGGAAACAACACACACTGGAGCCTGTTGGTAGGTGAGGGAGAGTCTCAGGATAAATAGCTAATGCATGCAGGGCTTAATACCTAGGTGATGGGTTGGTGGGTGCAGCAAACCACCATGGCATATGTTTACCTATGTAACAAACCTGCACATCCTGCACATGTATTCTGGAACTTAAAATTAAATTAAATATAATCTAAAAAAAAAAAAAGGAATAATATTGTGTTTCTCAATGCCTTAAAAATAGGATGATAAACCAATTTTGCAATGCTCTGTGAATACAAACACGGGCCACGCATCTTGGAGATAAACTTTAGTATCTCACATTTTCCAGGAAACTTTTAGAGACTGCTGATATGATAATGATAAATACGATAATGTCATACTTAGATGATATATTAAGATAGATGCATTTTTTAAATTTTTAATTAGCCAAATAAAATAATTATGCAACACAAGGTACTGGTTCTCTCACTTTACCTGAGTCTCATAGCTATGCCAAACTTTCAGAGCCAAACATTCATGGTTTACATTTAGGAAATCATGGGATCTTCCTCGCTCTTTCATCTTTACCTGAGTCTCATAGCTATGCTAAACTTTCAGAGCCAAACGTTCATGGTTTACATTTAGGAAATCATGGGATCTTCCTCGTCCAGCTGAGGAGGACACAGCGTCTGCTACATGTCTGGGGTTGTACAGAGAAAGAAAGGAAGACTCAGGGCCCCAGAAACAATGGGAAACAGAAATTCTGAATTCCAGAGTCTGTTCCATCTGGGACTTGCTGTGTGTAACTTTAAGCAAGTTACATTCCAGGACTTCGGCTCTCCATCTGTAAAACAGGGTTAGCAAATCACATCAATCATAACAATGCTTGCCTACCTCAGCATTGTTGTGGAAACTAAAAGAGATATTTGATGCGAAACCACAGTGAAAATTATGAATAGGTACAGAAACATTTAAGATAATTCATTTGTGCTTGAAAATATTAAGCATCTTAATTTAGCAAACTTTTGTGGAAAGCCTATTATGTGCTGCATACAGGCTATTGGATGGGTTGCTGGTTAGATATTCTAACTTCAGGACCTTTTTGTGTGACCTCCAAATGTCTCAGAAGTTATATATCGAGAATGGAAATGATGCATGCTAAATAGTTCCTCAAGTCTGCCACCCAGTAGGCAAACTCCAATACACATTTTACATTATTTAGTAACTTACTATAGAGAAAAGAAGACAAGTGAGATGGATGCAACCCATGAGCCTGTTAAGGTAGTTAGAGAATGGAATAATGAGTGTTAAATATAGACAGAAAGAATGGGAAGATCAAGAGACACCCAGTGCTCCTGAGACACTAAATAAACGTAAGCCACCAGTGTGGGAAATATTCAAGGTAGTCTAAATATGGATGAGCCATGATACAGCAAATATAGAAGAAACATTAAGTCCTTTCTCAGGACCCTAAATATACCTGGGCAGTCGGTATCCGTGAGACCTTGACTTAGCTGCCGACTGGTGACACCCACTCTTGCCCCAGCGTCTTCTGTTCCGGTAATGCAATAAATCCCGTGCTGTTCAGCTGCCTGGGGACAACCTGCAGCCATTTTCTAGGCTTACTTATCCCTGTGTCTCTCCAGGTGACAAAATGTGTGCTATTAACCCGGGACATCTTGCTCAAACCTCAATTACTCTGTCTGTAGGAAAGACGGATGTGGCAGAGAGAGAGAGAGAGAGAGAGAGAGAGAGAGATCCTGCGTGTTTATAAACCCTGCACATCTCGGGATTCAGGAGTATGATTCTGCCACCCTGTTTGCACCCTATCCTAACCGTTAGCTTCCCCCATCTACTTTCCCTGGTGTCTAGATGCGTGTTTTAAACTGATTAACAAACCATGGTGTATGGAAAGTTTGAGTTGGTCTATGAGGTTTTCTGCTCAGTCACCTGTGGGATCACTTTCCTGGGCTTGTACTTAAAGTCTACCAATGCGTAGAGGGAATCTCCCACATGACACCACTCTTCTAAAGCAGCTGCAGAGCCTGACTCTTTGAACTAACCCTGACAATCAGATGCCATCCGACATCCCTGCTGTCCCCATCGATGTTGCTGTGCTAATGCTGCAATGTCCCCTGATCCTGTTACTTAGATGACAGGAACTCTGAAGCCATACTGATATTGCTAAAATTAATAGCTTCTAGTAATTAAGGTCTAGTCTAAGCCCTTTTCACCTACAGTTCCATTTAATTGTCATGAGAAACCAGTGATGTTAATGGTATAATTATCCTTCTCAGATGAGGAAGCTGAGGCATAGAGATAAAGTTGTCTTTATCAACAGCTGAGGTATACAGCTAATAGGAATAGAGATCAAATTCTATCCGAGCCATGTGGCCCCAGAACCCTCACTTTAACTCTCATGTTTAGGGCTGCCTGTGGCCTTTGTGCTTGGCCTGTGAACTGTAGTCTCCTGATGCACGTTACCCTCTTGAGCCTGTCAATGAAGCTGACTTCTTTATCTTCCCCACACCTCAGTGTACATTAGATTTAAAAAAAAAAAAAAATACTATTTTAAAGGCAAGACTAGCAGGAAGATAAGGTAACTGCAGCTCGGGCTGGAATAAGGCTTTAAATAAGAATAAGTGCAAGATGCTGATTGTGTGGAGTGGTTAAGCCCTGGAAGAAGGGAAGGGCAGAGGCAGTGTTCCCACCAAAGGCTCCGCTTCCCTCCACAGCGCTTTGCCACTGGGGAAGTTTAAGGATAGCTAGAATGAAAAGAGATTTACACTGTCACATGCAAGTGATTTAGGGAGCTTCATAAGAAATTGTTTAGAGGTCTTCATTTCATCTCAATTAAATCTCATTCGGCTCTTTGAAATCATGCTCCCCAAGGCTCTTCCTGTAACTTCACACGTATGATCACGTTTAGTCCACATCCAATCCCGTCATGAGGCAATGACTCTATTTTACTTAAGTTTTTAAAACGATTATTATGATTTTTTTTTCCATAGAGATGAGGCCTCAGGCTTGTTGCCCAGGATGGTCTCAAACTCCTGGACTCCAGTGATCCTCCCACCTCGGCCTCCCAATGTGCTGGGATTACAGGCCTGAGGCACTGCACCCACCCAGGCTGTGTGACTCTGCTTTACACCTGAGAATGCGGAGGCTTGAAATATGCAGTAATAGCCCCAGGTTACGATGCTAATACATTGTAAAAGTTGATTATGATACTGGTCTTGATGACAGCAGGATGCGTTCTTTCCATTTTATCTCATCACTGTGTGCCTATACTGATAAGAAATTCAAAGAATCATATTGTCACACTGCCCTTTCACCCTGTTCTATAAGGCACTCCCTGGCAATGAGTCACTCCTGCCTCAGCCCTTCTTCTGGAAGGGCGGGCTTGATCAAGCAGAGCAGCAGCTGATTTCCTGGGAGAGCAGCAAGATGCAGATATGAGCAGGAAAAAAGACAGGAACTGGAAAGCCTTAAACTCTGCAGAGTTCACAGGCTCCTTTTCTCTGAGAATAGTCCATTTTTATGCATTGTAGAAATTATGCTCCCACCTCCAACCTCACACACAGTCCTTGGTTTTTTGTTTTTTGTTTTTTGTTTTTTTTGGCTGCATCAGCATATCCAGCAGTCAGGATTCAAAAATACCTTGTTGGTCACATGTGGCCCACATTTTCAGACATTCCGGAAACACACTGTGTGATTTGTGCATCCACACACCTCACAGATCACTTGGGCAGCGCTGGCCTGCCGAGCGACTCACCTCCCGTGTCATCTACCATCTGTGCTTACCTTGTTGCAGGAAGCAAGAAAATGCAGAAGACGACGTGGATGTGTTCCTGATTAATAGAACCGTAACCACTAATGAGCACAACTAGACTAACATGCTTTTAAAACAGGAGCAAATTAGACCTCTATGTAGTTGTAATATGTTATCAGCTAATTGATCACTGCTGATTTTTTGTGGATTGTAATACAAAAAAACTAATTATGAAATAAACAAATATTTCATGAAATGAAAATTGTACAATTCTTTTCACTTGTTAATGTTTTTAAGAAATCCCTTGAAGCGGTGCTTCTCATTGAAACCTACATCAGTGGACCCTAAAGTATATTAAAGGGACTTCAGGAGACTTTAAAGTTATTGCAAGAAGTCCAAGAATCCATATGGATTAAAAGTCATAGTGACCTTTGGCATATTTATTACTATTTTTCACCATGCAGATTTGCACTGAACGAAATGGAAATTCATATACAATTGATACTGAATTCCTAGTGACTTTTGTTCTTAATCATTTAATCGATTTTTTTCTAAAAGTACAATTTCTTTTATGGGAAAAAATTCTGAGAGAAAAGGTCATTACAACGTTGTCCTCCCATCCTGGGGTCTGGGAACCACTGATTTAATCAGGCTTTATTTTTCTGGTATTGCACCCTTTTGAGTCATGAAGAGTGAACCTTTGACACAAGTTGTCAGGATTTCCTCATAGGCATGAGTGATCTCTATCTGAGTCAGCCTGGGATTTCTTCCCTTCTTCCTTTGCCTTTAGTATTATCTGTGGAAATCAGCATTGTAAGCCCTTTTCCAGTGAGTTGTAATAAGGGTCCAGGGCAAAAGTTCACTTCCTTTCTGGAGCCTCCCTGTGCAGAGTTACTCCCTCTGTCCTCTGCCCCAACGCCATGCCTCATAATCCCTCTGTTATAACCCTTAACTCATAGCTCTCCTAACATCTGCTTGCATATCCCCCAAAGAAAGAGGAAAGCTGAGATCCTGCTCCTTGGGAGAAGGTAGCTTTAGATCCAGAGTCCTGAATAATTACAACATAGGTGGGATCTACCAAGCACCAAATGCACCATCCATCATACTAATAATTGATAAAAGTTAATTCTCTTTACACCACTCCTTTCTGATTCTGGCCCTTATAACATGATTTAGAGACATCAGTAAATTCAGATGGCAATCACACTAAACATGGATAACATTGACCCAGGAGAAGGCCATCGGGTGGGGATGCTACAGATAGGAGAATGAATGAAGGAGAGATATGATTTTTTTTTTTTAAAGTGAAGAAAATGGGGCAAGAATACTGGAGGCAAGTTAGGCAGGTGTTAAGAGAGTAGCTGCCTTTCACTAAGTGCATCTGGTAGCCCTGTATTGTTGTTCATGAAAGTACCAGCTTACTTGATTTTCTGAAAAACACAAGGACATATATACATTTATTTTTTTCCACATCATAGACAAATAAGCTTACACTCGGAGAGATTAAGTAACTTGTCCTAAAGTTACTTAGATTGAGTAACTTGCCACTCACAACTGGTGAGTAGCAGAGGGTGATTCGTATCCAGAGAAGCCTGACTTTTGAGATGCACCTTGAGCCAGGATAAAAAGAACATAAACTTACCTTCCACACCATCCACGGTGTCTTATTCCAACACTCAGCATACTATCACGGGTCAAACACGGACTTACCTTCCATATCACCCTCTGTGTCTTATTCCAACACTCAGCATACTATCATGGGTCGGAATGGACACGGGATAAGTGGCAGGGCCCTTTCTACTCTATCATAGTGGAGCCTGCAACTGTCATGGGCACCAGCACTGTGCCTGCAAGGAGGGAGTTCATGGGAGTTGGTGATACTCTCTTCCTGGCTGTTTTCAGTATGGTATTAAAATTCCTTGATGTACAGTAGTTATTTCTCTTAGCTATAAAAACACTTTCTCATTTAGAAGGAAAACTACAATTGCTACTCTTGAGAAGGAAATTGAGTTCTAATCAATAACTGTTTCCTGTTTTCTTAGTAACTCAATAAACCTTCAGTTTTATGTGAGTTTGTTGTACGATCTGCAGCTTACTGTTGCTTAACTACCTCCATCCTTCACACACACACACACGCACACACACACACACATGCGCACACACACACGCACACACACACCCCTATACATGCACGTGTGGCCCTCTTGCATCCAGTAGAAAGTGCAATGTGTTTGTACAGTAAAGCCTGATTCGTGAGGCATTATCAGGGATCTCTTTGTCTTTACTACCTTGTAAAGGTTGCAGAGGTGCTTATGCAATTTGGCTCTATTCTTGGCATTGTAAAATCAGTGTAATCTCATTCTCTACATCTGGAGGCTTTTGCAGTGCAGTGACTATTACCTAGTGAAGAGGATTGGTATGACATGTACAGTGCTTGAGTGATTAGGTCTTAAAAGGGGATTTTGTGTGTATGTCTTGCTTTCCTGTTCTATCATGCACTCTAGACCGTCGTAATATCTTTTTAAGCAACTCTGACACATCTTTTGGGACCTTCCATGGCTTTTTTTCATGCTCTGTTAGTCCTTTTGTTAATCTCCTTACATACACAGCCTTGTTCTTTGCAAATTATTTTTCACCAGGGAGCTGTTGTTCATTTTCTATTTTCCACGGTCTTCTCATGTAGTAAACATTCTGGAACCCACACATTAAAAAGGTATCTACATTTCCTTTTTGGTTATAATGTAAAATTCTAAAAGATTTTGTCAGGTATCATTCTTAAATTCTTCCAGAGAGTAAGTGATAACTTACTTTCTTGTATTTCCTTCACCTAAACTTGAAAAGTAAATTTTATTTTCCCCTAAGAAATGATTAGGTTTTTTCAGTGTTTTGAATAGAATATTTCTGGACTGATAAAATCTTTCTTGGTGTGTTTATCTTTTGAACGCATCTTTTTTTCTGAACCATTGTTCAACTACTCGGTGTGTTGTTTCTTCATCAGCATATAAAGCTACCTAGACTAAATGTGTCTAAGACTGAGATGTCAATGTTTGCTTTAAATCCACCGTCATACTAATAACTTGGCAAGAAACGTTACATGAAAATATTCATTATAAGGATACTAATTAATAATATGTTTCTCAACTCTACTCCATGCTAGTTGCATTCAAACAGCAAAGAGATTTAATTCTAAAGCCCCTGAGGCAGTGAGGATGCCAACTCTCAAATTGTGATAACCTTGTCGACATTTTGATATTGGTTTGCTAGGAAAATCTCTTTTAGGTGATGCTTTCGGCAAGACAATGACACGATAATTTGTACCAAACAACTTCCCAGGTAGGAGGGGAGAGAATTCCTGTGAAACAAATAAGAAGATTAAGTTAACATGGGAGTTCGTTCAAACCAAATAACTCAATGACACCCAGAAGTGTCAGCGGAAATTCAGGGAGCACAGGTTTTCAAAGAACTTTGATGTCAGAAAGGAGCTTTTAAATTTGAACAGCTCAGGAATTAATAAGATCTGGGTCAGCAAGCTATGGCTCCATCCAGACTGCTTGTGTACTGACAGCTCTCTAAGGTGGAGGCAGAAAAGCTCTGGGCCTAGGAAGGGAGCCCTGAGCAGACTCAACTGAATCCTCAGGCAAGTGAATTTTGATGTGGTGGTGCTTTTGACCAATTGAGATAAAATTTCTGCTTATATTATAGCTTTGAGGTTTTCATCTTTAGAAAGAAATCTGGATGGGTAGTATTTATTTAAATGCATTTTTTTTTTTTCTATTTAGAGCAGTGGTTCTCAACCCAGGGTGATTGTGCAGCCCCTTTCTTTCTTTCTTTTTTGTTTAAATTATACTTTAAGTTCTGGGATATTTGTGCAGAACATGCAGGTTTGTTACATAGGTATACAAGTGCCATGGTGGTTGGCTGCACCCATCACCCCCTCATCGACATTAGGTATTTCTCCTAATGTTATTTCTCCCCAATTCCCCCATCCCTGCTATCACTCATCTACTCACCCAACCCCCAAGAGTCCCCAGTGTGTGATGTTCCCCTCCCTGTGTCCATGTCTTTTCGTTCAACTCCCACTTATGAGGGAGAACATGTGATGTTTGGTTTTCTGTTCTTATGTCATTTTGCTGAGAATGATGGTTTCCAGCTTCATCCATGTCCCTGAAAAGGACATGAACTCATCCTTTTTTACAGCTGCATAGTATTCCATGGTGTATATGTGCCACATTTTCTTTATCCAATCTATCATTGATGGGCATTTGGGTTGGTTCCAAGTCTTTGCTATTGTGAACAGTGCTGCAATAAACATACATGGACATGTGTCTTTATAGTAGAATGATTTATAATCCTTTGAGTAGAAAACCAGTAATGGGATTGCTGGGTCAAAAAATATTTCTAGTTCTAGATCCTTGAGGAAGCACCACACTGTCTTCCACAATGATTGTACTAATTTACACTCCCACCAACAATGTTAAAGCGTTCCTATTTCTCCATATCTTCTCCAGCATCTGTTGTCTCCTGACTTTTTAATGATTGCCATTCTAACTGGCATGCAATGACATCTCAATGTGATTTTAATTTGCACTTCTCTAATGTCCAATGATGATGAGCTTTTTTTCATGTTTGTTGACTGTCCAGCCCCTTTCTATGAGCTATTTGGCAGTGGCTAAAGATGCCAACTTGGTGGAGGGAAGCTACTGGCGTCTAGTGCATAGAAACCAGAGATTCTGCTGAACATCCCCTGATGTACAACCCAGCACCCCCAACAAATAATTATCTATTCCAAAATTTCAGTAAGTCCAAGTTTAAACACCTTTGTGGAGATCAATGGAATATACATTTATGTGTTTTAACCTCATGATAGTCAAAGATGAAGGTACAAATTAATAATCAAAGATATACTCTGCAGTAATAAATTCTGTGTCTGTAAAAATCCTGAGCACTGGTTTTAGTTTCTGCAGCTCTTCAGCTGATGCTCACTTCAACTGGAGAAATAAAAAAGCATTTCGTGTGAGACAGTAATTTCACAAGGCGACAGGGTTTCCCATTCATCAGTCAGGCTTAAAGGAAAACTAATTTTTGTAGTAAGTTGTATTTCTTTATTGATTTTTATGGATTCTGTGCACATTAGAATAAAAAACGTAATGTATGTAATTGTTGATTTTTTTCTAAAACCTAATTATAAGTCAATTATTCATTCTCAGACAACATCAAACAACAGAAACAATGATAGTAAGTCCTGAACTTCCTCAATCTGAATTGCCATAATTTTTAGGGAACACAAAAGGAATAGGCCTATGCTTCTCATGGGGACCTTGGAAGTTAGTCCTGAGCATTGAAAATAAGTCTGACTTTGCACACACCATTTCCATATTTGAGAGCAGTGTCTTAACTCAGTCATGGACACTTAGCATAAATCTTTGCATGGTGATGAAACTGTATACTCTCTTTTTCGTTTTTAAAATATCTAAATTGGTTATTTGCTAACTATGGGATTGATTCATGTTTTTAGCTATTAAATGAACAGAAACAATGTGGGTATTAAAATTTTATTATAGGCCGGGCGCGGTGGCTCAAGCCTGTAATCCCAGCACTTTGGGAGGCCGAGGCGGGTGGATCACGAGGTCGAGAGATCGAGACCATACATGGTGAAACCCCGTCTCTACTAAAAATACAAAAAATTAGCTGGGCATGGTGGCACATGCCTGTAATCCCAGCTACTCAGGAGGCTGAGGCAGGAGAATTGCTTGAATCCAGGAGGCGGAGGTTGCGGTGAGCCGAGATCGCGCCATTGCACTCCAGCCTGGGTAACAAGAGAGAAACTCCGTCTCAAAAAAAAAAAAAAAAAAAAAAAAAAAAAATTTTATTATACTGTATGTTACACACACACACACACACACACACACATTGTGTCTCGTTCAAATTAGTTTTCACATAATGCCTTGACACTACAACCCTCCTCAAAGACTCAGACGTGGTCTTGGCCTCCCCCCTCCGCAGCAGAGTGTAGGTTGGCCGGGAAATCCCTGTTGGGGCCTGGAGCGACCTCAAGAAATGCACTGTGGGTGTGAGTGCAAGGGCCAGACAGCGTGCTTCCTTCTCCTCATTTAGTTTTGAACCTCACACTTTCCCAAAGCAGCTTTTTCCATTTTCTCTGTGGAGATTCCATGTAGGGACATCTTAAAAACTACTTCTCTCATACAATTTCCTGTCCGTAATACCTTTCACAAGTGGGCATCTGCTTACTCCAGGAATCCAAGGAAAACCATGCCACAGTATTCTCGTGTCCTGAGTCCCTAGGGCAGTGCAGTGGGTAATAGAAGCAGGCGTTTCTGACTCCACTTCTTCTCTGGGAAGTTCGTTGCACCCAGTTATAGCCGTCTGGCTCCTCTATGCGCCCAGGAACAGAGAGCCCTGTGGACCCCATGAAGGGGTAACTCTCACAGTTTCTATCAGCCTTTCCTTTCCCATTGGCCAATGATTTTCTCAGCCTCGCTGTCTACATCAGACTCCTCACTTGCCAGTCAAAATCACTTCAAAAATGCCTGCATTTTCAAAGGCTCCTTGCTAAAAAATCAATTCTGGGGTGCACATCTCAAAACGGCCCAAGCAAAGCATGATGATGTGGCCACGGTGGCCCCTCCATGTCACTTCAGTTAATTTCCCTGGTTTTCACGGTGTGTGCCACCAACTCTGGCCACTGGCAGTCCCAGGATCACACCACACCAGGATCTCCCCATAAGCAGGGGAACTCTCACTGTGCCCACTGATCAGGCACCCCATCCTCAGCCCAGATCATCCTATCCCCACATTCTATCCCCAGAACTCAAGCTTGACTTGGACTTTCTCAGCTTTCCCTGACGCTTCAGGGTGACTGGTGGTCTGTTTGAGCTCATCCCCTGTCCAGAGGGCTTCATGAGGCAGAGACAGGCTCTTAACCACAGTGTCTCCCTAAGCCTGGTACACTGCCTGGTGCAGACGTGACTGAATTCATAAAAGAATGATGGGAAGAATCAAGAAACCCATGTTGAAACCTCAATCTATAAAAGAAATTGCAGGGCTGGGTGTGGTGGCTCATGCCTTTAATCCCAGCATTTTGGGAGACCGAGGTGGGAAGATCACTAGGTCAGGAGATCAAAACCATCTTGGCCCACATGGTGAAACCCTGTGTCTACAAAAAAATACAAAAAAAAAAAAAAAATTAGTTGGGTGTTGTGGCACATGCCTGTAGTCCCAGCTACTTGACAGGCTGAGGCAGAAGAATTGCTTGAACACAAGAGGCTGATGTTTTGGTGAGCAGAGATCATGCCCTGGCACTCCAACCTTGTGACAGAGTGAGTCTCCGTCTCAAAAAAAAAAAAAAAAAAAAAAAAAAGAAAGAAAGAAAGAAAGAAAGAAAAAGAAAAATAAAATAAATAAAAATTAAAAAAAGGAATTACACAATCAAGTGGAGAAAGCTACCTATTTAACCGGGAAAGGTACAGATGATGCTATGGATTGAACTGTGTCCCCCAAAATTCCTATGTTGAAGCTCTAACCCCCAGTGTGGCTGCGTTTGGAGAGAGCTTTTACGAAGATCATCAAGGTTAAGCAAAGTCATCAGGGTGGGACCCTGATTCATTCAGGTTGGGGCCTTTAAAAGAAGAGGAAGAGACACCAGGAGGAAGGGACATGTGAGAATACAACAAGAAAATGGTCTTCTACAAACCAGAGAGAGAGGCCCATGGAGAAACCAGCCTTGCCAGCAACTTGTGAGCAGAGATCACAAACCAGCCTACAGAGCTGTGTGGAAGGAATTTCTGCTGTTTAAGCGATCCAGTCTGTGGTATTGTGTTATGGAAGGCTGTGATGGTTAATATTGAATGTCAACTTGATTGGTTTGAAGGATGCAAAGTATTGTGTCCTGGGTGTGTCTATGAGGGTGTTGCCAAAGGAGATTAGCATTTGAGTCTGTGGACTGGGAGAGGCAGACCCACCCTTAGTCTGGGTGGGCACCATCTAATCAGCTGTCAGTGAGGCCAGAATAAAAGCAGGCAGAGGAACGTGGAAAGACTAGACTGGCTTAGCCTCTGAGCCCACATCTTTCTCCCATGCTGTGTGCCTCCTTCCCCGGAACATTGACTTCAAGTTCTTCAGCTTTGGACTCGGACTGGCTGCTTGCAGACGGCCTGTTATGTGAGACCTTGTGATCATGTGAGTTAATATGCCTCAATAAACTCCCCTCCCATTTTTTGAGACTTAGTTTCACTCTTGTCACCCAGGCTGGGGTGCAATGACATGATCTCAGCTCACTGCAAACTCCGTCTCCCAGGTTCAAGCGATTCTCTGGCCTCACCGTCTTGGGTAGCTGAGATTACAGGCTCCTGCCACAATGCCTGGCTAGTTTCTGTATTTTTAGCAGAAACTGCATTTTGACACATTGACCAAGCTGCTCTTGAACTCCCGACCTCAGGTATTCTGACTGCCTTGCCCTCCCAAAGTGCTGGGATTACAGTCATGAGCCACAGTGCCTGAACATAAACTCTCCTTTATGTATTGAACTATCTTATTTGTTCTGTCCCTCTAGAGAACCCTGACTAATACTAAGCCTAAGCTGACGAGCACAGGTGGCAGCTTAAGTGCTTGCTGAGTGCCTTCGTGATGTTGGTCTCTGTAACATTGTATCTCATTTTAATATCCAGATTGACTCTAAATGGTGTGCTACCAACATAAATCATTGAAACAATCTTGTGTGGAATCTTTTATTAAATTCATTCTCTTCCTCTTGCAATTTGTTTATTTACAGAAATATCAGGCTCTAGTATCTACAGTCCAACTCAAATCATTGGCACCCTAGACCAGGCGTCCCCAAACTACGGCCCGCAGGCCGCATGCGGCCCCCTGAGGCCATTTATCTGGACCCCCCACCGCACTTCAGGAAGGGGCACCTCTTTCATTGGTGGTCAGTGAGAGGAGCACAGTATGTGGCGGCCCTCCAACGGTCTGAGGGACAGTGAACTGGCCCCCTGTGTAAAAAGTGTGGGGATGCCTGCCCTAGACTAATGCTCACATTTTACTGGGCAACAATTTTTCATTAAATTAAAATATAAATTTCTCCTAAGGTCATGAAACAAAATCTTTAGAATTGATTATCAAAATAGATTTTACGTTTTTGATGTGCTAAAAATGTGTTTAAGTCATGCACAAACAATCACCTGGATGAGCCCTCAATTCTTTAACACATTTAAGGTATATTTGACAGCATCTTCATGTTGACTGGCTAAGATGCTCCTGGGATAGCTCTCATCACACTCCAGAGTTCACACCATGTTATTAATTGTGATAAATTCCCTGCCTTGCCCATTACGCTTACATCCTGTGAAAGCAGCAACTTTCTTATTTCATTTTATTGTTTCTAAAGTGGAGATACTATGAACACTGCCTCACAAGATTACATGAAGTAAATTAACACATGTAAGCCACTTGAAACCCACCTGGCATGCAGTCAAAATCAGACAAATGTCAGGTGTCATTGCTATTTTTTGCCCATTATTATCATTACTGTTATCACTCACTTTGTAACAGTGCTGAACACAGTATCTGGGCACAGTTCCCTAAAGCCTGAGTCAGCCTGGCTGCCATAACAGGTCACCATAAACTCGGTGGCTTATAAACCACAGGACATATCTCGCCACGCTGGAGGCTGAAAGTTGGAGATCAAGGGTGCCAGCATGGTCAGGTTCTGGTGAGAGCTGTCTTCCGGTGGTGGAGGTCTGCCCTCCTGCATCCTCACAGGGCAGAAAGAGAGAGATTTACTCTTTTCCTCTCCACAAAGGCGCATTTATGCCATCATGAGTCTCTACCCTCATGGCTTGATCACCTCCCACATGCCCCACCTCCTCCTTCAACGTATGAATTTTAGGGGTGCACAGACATGTACTCTATAACAGCCAATGTTTGTTGGATAAATGAATAAAAATCATTCCATCTTCAACTGCAGTTCCATAGCATCAATTCACATTAGTTCTCAGCCTGTCTAAGGACAGGAAATGTTTTCGGATGTTTCTGATGCTGTGATTCTTCACTCCACCACCCCAGCATCTCATATTTAGTGAAAGCCCACTCAACATTAGCTGGAATTTCTTGAAAGAATTGCATAGTGGGGTCAGAATATGGATGTGAGACTTCTGGCCATTTCTCAGGAGTGGCAAAATTCTCCTGAGCCAATTCCCTCCCAAATTAAGGAGGAATAAATCCAGACTTATTTCTCTATGCAGCTTTATAAATAACTTACTTCTGGTTTCCTTTGAAGTTTCAATAGCAATAATTGCAATTCATCTCAGATTTTTATTTCATTAACTGAAGAATAGGTACATGGCAAACATTATTATTAATTGCAATCTCCATCTTCTTATATTTATTTATTTTAACATGTCTCAAGAGTTATTACATTGATCTGAATTCCACGATATCTTTTGCTCTTTAACTTTCAATGGAGTGACATTTAAATTCTCTTAGTAATTATTTTAAATAATGTCACAACTTTGATGTAGTCATGACAAAATATACAGTAATAATTTAAAAAATTATTTAATATATTACAACATTAATTTAAGTACCATCCAATACTATTCACAACATTTAAAGACCAATCTCAGCTTTTCCCATCTAATAACAGAACACATGCTTCCACTTACTGTTAAATAATTATGTAAAAAATGATGTGAGTTTTTCCAACAAGTAAATACAAAATTGCACATTGTATCATTTTTGGTTTGCGTATCTAAGGCATGTGCATGCCTACATTCTAAATAGTAATTGAAATTTAATTGTAATTATAACATCAAGTATGTTTCATAAACTGATGCTTATAATCTTTTTTTCTGAAAAAAACAATGAGTATGTTTGTATAGATTTTGTATGCTGTTTCTAAATTAGGGCATGGGAGTTTTCAGGCTGTCCTTTGTAAGCTCTTTTCTAAAAATAATACATTGAGGACACAGAAAGGCTTTATTCTGAACAAATGAAAGACAATTTGGATATAATCATCACTCCATTTTTTCTTTTAAACATGTGTTTATAAAGAGCCAGAGACATCCTAAGCTGCCATATAAGAATTTGGATTCGATGACTACAAATGATCAGCCTGCTGATCAATTCCTTTTGAGGCAAATTTGCAGAATTAGTATCACTTTTATACACTTCAATACTCAATGTGTTTCACCATTAATGTTTTTAAACAATAATATGCTCAAAATGAAGACTATCAACTAATACGTATAATGGCATTCATGTGCAGATGGGCACGTTATGATACTCCTCTGATTGCCACTACATATTGTAAATGAAACAGAATTATTCAAGTAACCCTCCTTAAAAGAAAAAAAAAAAAGAATGCTCAAAATCATGATTTTATCAACTTTTTTTACAGAGTAGACATGAAGACTGACACTGCTCCTGTCTTTGGTAAGGGGAACCCCTTGGAGTTTGTGACTCACCCACTGGAAACACCTATCTGGCTTGTTCTTCCTCTTCCTTTGAATCCGTCCTGTATTATGAGGACTCGTACAAGTTGACCACCCTTCAAGTGGATGGGAGAAAGACAATCAGAAGTCCTGATCACCTTTTTAAAAGGAACAGAGAACATCTGTGAGATGGGAGATTGCAGTGAAGAGTACAGTAATGATTCTGATTATTGAAAGTTTTCATTTGACCTATTTTGTTCCCTAAAATGGGAAAGCACCACATGGTAATCACCTCGCACCTAAGATGAAGAGGAAATGTTTAACGTTCTTTGGGGATAATACTTCCATTCTGGTTTTTTGGTGGCGGTGGGGAGGGCGGTACAGAGTTTCGCTCTTGTTACCCAGGCTGGAGTGCAATGGTGCAATCTCAGCTCACTGCAACCTCTGCCTCCTGGGCTTAAGTGATTCTCCTCCCTCAGCCTCCTGAGTAACTGGGATTACAAGCATGTGCCACCATGCCCACCTAATTTTTGTGTTTTTGGTAGAGATGGGGTTTCACCGCATTGGCCAGGCTGGTTTCTAACTCCTGACCTCAGGTGATCCACCTGCCTCGGCCTCCCAATGTGCTGGGATTACACGTATGAGCCACCGGCCCCGGCCCCATTCTTTGTGAAGAGTGACAGAGGAAGGATGTCACCATTATTATGGTATCAGCATTTCATTTTTAGAATTACAAGTTCTTTGGACTGAGACACTAGGCTGTTGTCCACATGTAGTAAGCACCTGAAAACCAATACAACTCCATCTTTCCTGTGTTTGCCATTGGGCTCTTCCTTGAAAGCCACATTCCTTAAGACAACTTGGCCATATCCACTGGGTGCGCTACAACTCCAAATTTCTGTTAAAATCATGTTTCTCTTTTGTTAACCCAGCTCTTCAAGAGCATCACTTCTTCCTTCTACTAACCTAAATTTCAGACTTTTCCCTTTAAGATCATTCCAGTGGTTCCCCTGTTCAGTCCAGAATACTTCCGTACGTTTTCCTCTGCCTTGGTCTATTCCATTAGGACATAAGGGTGATCTTTGTCATTAATCTCACCTGTCCAAATCCCAGGTTTCTGTGGAAGTTGAAATCGGTATGAAACTCCTAAAGCACTACATTTTCAAACCTTATAACTGATTTTAAAGTTCACATCCCAAAATAGCTTTGCTTCATGCAATACGTGATGATTCAGATGTAGCCATTTATCAGAGTGTATTCTTCCCAGATTAATCTGGTAAAATTGCTGCTTTCATGTTACCTTTACTTTGCTCCCAACAAAAATTTGTATCTGGATTTCAAAGGCCTCCATCCATCAGTTCTACAAACTCAGTTCAGTAGAATTCCAATAATGCAGTAAAAGTGGAGTTCCAAAAATTATTTAAAAATTGGTGACTCTGTCATTTAGTGTACCAAGACACAGGTAGTATAACTGCATTCACTTATTTAATTATACACTAAGACTTGAGAATTTACACTGCTTGTGTATGGTTGACCTAGAAAGTTAAAGAAAAGTTAGAACTGGGACTCACACAGCCCAACAAACATGGACATTTCTGCTTTTCTGGACTGAATATGTCTGAGAAACTAAAATTTGATTGCAATGATTGTATGTATATATACGTGTGTACACGCACATACTTATCTATTCAAATCTCTCATATTCTGATGAATAAGATCAATATCTGGAGCACTTCAGTAAAGTCCTTCCATAGGAGAGGAAATGCACTGAACTAGAGTCAAAGAAGGAATTCTGGCCATATTCTCAGCCTCTGCTTGATTGCTTTCTGGTCATGTAAACCTGAGTGAATAATGTGACGAATTTTGGACTTTAACTTCCTCATCTATTGTCAAAAATATCATTGTGAGGCTCTTGGTTGCATCATCATCTGCAGCAGGCATGACCTCTCTTTAGCAGCTTAGTGTAACTATATGGTTACAGCGGTATCTCTCTCTCTCTCTCTCTTTCTCTCTCTCTCTCTCTGTCTGTCTCTCCCCCCTCTCTTTCATCCCTATTTACTTACTATGTCAATTCTTAACCCAGCTCTTCAAAAGCTTATTCCTGTTCATAAGAAATCTAGTAGCTCCTTCTTGATATTACCCTGCAATTTGAAGAGCTCTACTTGTTTTAAGTGTTCAGTGCCACTTCCAAACAAGACAAAGACAAAAAACTAGAAAGTCAGACCTGGCCACTGAAACTGTTGCTTTGACTGCTTCTACCTTGGCCCTGCTGCTGAGCCAGCACTGCACAGTCCTGTGAGTCTGTTTGTCCTGATTTGAGATGCTTCTGCTAGTCCGAATGCACTATAAGGCAGAGTGGGGCCTCACACTTAGAATTGGGAAGATCTGCAAAAAACAGGAATTTTCTTTTTTTTTTTTTTTTTTTTTTTTTTTTTTTTTGAGACGGAGTTTCGCTCTTGTTACCCAGGCTGGAGTGCAATGGCGCGATCTCGGCTCACTGCAACCTCCGCCTCCAAAACAGGAATTTTCTAATGCAGTTAAGGCCTAAAGGATTATAGGATTTTGTGACCTTGGCGCATTGGGAAAAGTGGGCAGCATATTTTGCAGTCATAATTGAATCCATGGAGTTTAGGTTCCTCTGCTAAGGTTATTTAATGGTCAGAACTCTTGAGGAGGCTGTGAAGTGTTGTTTCTTTGTTTTTTTTTTTAAGTTGGTATTTATTTGAATTGGGGATCATATTATTGGAAATACATCTTGCAGACAAATGAGTGTATAAAAGTTGAATTCATCAGAGGGCTGTTCTGAGGATGAAGAAATAATGAGAGTCAAGAGACATTAACCAACACGCATCAGTGAAGCCTACCAGCAGATGAAAATAGAGATAAGGCATTTTTTAACTTCTTTGATGAGTCTTCAATAGAGGGGGGAAAATATTATTTTCAAGTTCAACGTTCTCTTAGTTCACACTCACATATCCACCCTCTGTTTCCCAAAACCTGGCAAAGCAAACATGGCAAGGTCTTCCAGGGGCCTCCAGCCTAAAGCCAGTCCTTCTCCTAAATGCCATGGTCCTAAGTTACACTGAAAGCAAATCTTTAAGATAGCCTCTCACTCTTTCTTCCTAGGAAGTTCATTTCTGGAAACCGAAAACTTTTCTGTCAGTAGATTTTGCTCAAGGCTGGCTACCCAAGTCTACACCAGAAATTCTTCCTCTCCTAAAAACTCCTTATAAAAATGAACTCCTTCTCCTCACCCAGCCCCACCTGAAAGTCCCCTATACTTGGCACAACAAGGGGTGTTTGACTATGTCAAAACAAAGGCTCGCTTTCCTCTGTTCCTCAAGGCTAGGTAGGACTTGCCTGACTAAGAAGAACAACTCTAGAGAAGCTGTCCAAAAGAGAGAGGCATGTCTTATCTAGAGAAAATAGAGAAAAAATTGGCATATAGCAGTTGTTTACAACGTCATCTAGCTCCTTTGAAATACTAGTTCTTGATACAACCTGTATTGAAATAAAAGTGATTTGGTACACTTTAAAAAATACATTATTCACTTATTTTCTTTCTTTCTAACATTTGAATACTTATGAAATGAACCACAGAACGTAGCCTGTAACGACACACTCTTTTTATATCATGTGGGTCTTATCCCAGGCTTGACTGTAAACTCCCAGGATGACACTTCCATTGTATCTTAGTGGGAAGGACGTCAGATGGGTTATAAACACTTGTCAATTTATTGATGTATAAACAAAACTAGTAGTCGATGTTGTCAGATTGTATCGCATCAGGTAAACATTTTACATACGAGTCATGTTTATTGGTTGTTAGATTTTTCTGTGTTTGTTCTCCTTTATTAAAGGCTTTGCAAAGGTGGCTAAAACGGGAAATTGAATCTTTATTTGCAGCTATAGGGATGGTTCCTAGATGGTCATTTCAGAAATTTTTATTTCCTCTGATCTTCACATTCCCTCACAGCAGACTTGCGAAGAAGGCGTAGCACACGCACATCGGTGCACAGGTAGGCATTTCAAATCACATGAGTCCCAATTCAAATAAATACCAAGCATGCAAAAGCACATGTCACAGGCTACTCCACCGCTAACACTCCTTTAACCACCCCAACCAAAGAGCCTACACGACACAGCTTCCAGGCTTAAGACCAAGCCTGCTGCCTGCTGTGCAGGGAAGTGTGCAAGTCTAGGGCCCAGGTCAGTACAATCCAGTCTTTCAAGCTCCTGCTGCAGTTTTGACTTCTTATTATCTTTAATTTTGTGCCATTTTTTGACATTCAACAGTATCTTTCTGTGCCACTGCTACTGAGAAAAAAAAAACAAACTTTATAGCTCCAACAAAAGCATATCAGAAACATATTTCAGACTTCTTGCATATGGTAGTGTGTTATTACACCACAGTTCTAGGTAAAAGCTTCTGTTTTCAAATGTACATCTAACTGACTCAGCATTAAAGCAGCCACCGCCTCTGTCTCTGCCTTGAACTGGAGATGCTGAGATGAGCATCAGTTGCGTGTGTGTGAAATGACGTGAAGGTGAAGCTGTGGGAGGCGGGGTTGTCATTCTGTTTTTCATTTTCACTCAAGAGCCACATTTTCGATTACTTCCCAGAACATAGCTGGTGAATATGCAGTTTCCCCTTGGCAAGGAACAAGTGTGGCGGCCCCCAAAGCCCTTGGGATTCCCACAAATAACATCAAACAAGAGACACAGAGCAGAAAACTAGAGTGAAAATTGAATGTATCTGGGGGAAAAAAAAAACAACCCTAACCAATATCAGAGGTTTTATGAAAATGTTAAGTAGTGTAAACGTTGCTGGTCTCAGGAAGTTTAACGGTATGTGAACAACTTGAGATAGAAAAATTCAGGCTATGCTTAGCCAGGATAAACTCAGGTTTGGTCTCCCACACAGGCAGTTTCTTTATGTATTTATTTTAAATCAAAGGTGGGAAGGCAGTAAGAAGTATCTGATCATGTGAAGACAGAATGAGTCAGAGTGAGCAAAGAATAGACAGAAAGGAGACCCAGAAACAGAGTCCACTGGGACGCTGCAGCAGGAAGCCTGCCCTGAGGACGGCTGAGCACAGGCAGGTGTCAGCGATCTGGGCAGGGAGGGAGACGCCATACGGAATACCACAGGCACTGAGAAAGCCAGACAGAGTGGGGACAACAGCCTCCCAAAAAACGGTCACTTCGAGAAACCAAATGCTCACCTTCAGTGAAACAGCTTTCCCCACCTTCATAAATCAAGCACTATTGACCAATGCCTGAAATTCTTCCTGTGTACTTCAGCCTGGAATTACCCAATACTAATGAGATCTAACATGCCTCGAGTAACATGTATAAAGTTTACGTTTAAGTAAAATATGCCCAATACATCAGATGAAAGGATTTTGTATGGTGCAGGGGCCTGGGCACCTGGAAGTGAGCAAAAGAGGAGAGGAAGGAGTCAAGGGTCCTCCTAGAGAGGACGCCAGAAATTATAGGAGTTAATTTATTTCTGAAAATAAATTTACCTTGCCTGGTCTGCCAAGAAATGTGAGCAAGGGTTTTGATTTCTTCACTAACAGCTTTTAATTTAGTGAGCACCTACTGTGCACCAAGTCTCCTGCTCAAGCAAAGGACAGTCACCAAAGACTTTCCCCAGTCCCCAGTCTGGTGAAAGACACGTCCACAAGCCCACTGGAACTCACAAGCACCACCGTGACCTATGGAAAAAGCGCCTCGAGGGCACTGAAAACGCTGTGATGTCTTCAGCGAGTAGACTAGACTCTGCTTCCATTATTTTCTCCTCAATCCCCTTCAAGCTGGTTCTTATCATCATCACGTTACAGTTCAGTAAAAGTTAATACAGTTGGGGCAGGGGAATTGCTTAAACCTGGGAGGTGGTGGTTGCAGTGAGCCAGGATTGGGCCACTTCATTCCAGCCTAGGTGAAAGAGCAAGGCTTAGGTCTAAAACAAAACAAAACAAAACAACAACAACAACAAAAAAAACAAAAAACAAAAAAAAAACAAACAAAAAACCCATTAATATAATCATCAAATAACATACAAGTTGATTTTTTAAAGAAGGCTTCATCCCTCACCTTTCTCATTCTTCAAGGTCCAGGTCAAATGGTATTTCCTGTGACTGACTTTCCTCAGTTTCCCCTTACAGAGCCGAGTGTAGCAGCACTGCACTGAGCCCGGGACTCTCTGGGTACTGCGTATGTTTGCAGGAGGGACCCCAGGCACAGTGTTGCCACTGGCCCGGCACAAAGACCTGCCACGTATCAGCAACAAAGACACCCCTTTCTTTCCTCAGTCATGTGGCCAGTTCTGACCCCCCATGAACGTCTCACGAATTCCTGCCATTGTCACCCGTTCCTGTCACCATTTGTCTCCTCCCCACTTCATGTCCATGAAGCAAGCAGATAGAGGTGGAAATAATGAGTGTCTTTGAAAGCGATGTTCAGAGAACAGACTCCTTAGTCCTTCCACATCTCACAGGGTAAACCTCTTCGGATGATTTAGGACCACGACCTGAAGTGTGCAGATCGTGTTCGTTCATCCTACTGTGGAGTCGCTGCATTGTTACCAGACGCAGTCCGGCCTTCCCTAGAGGGGTAGGATGCAGCAGGTGTGACCAGGCCGCTCCGAGCATCCTGAAACTTGTTCCTGATGAAGAAATGATCCAGGATCCAGCTCGCCTCGCATCTCAGCCCGGCTTCCCCATCAGAAGCAACATGCCATGCGTCCTTGAGCTGAGCGTTTTTCACGGAGGAAAAAGCAGCACAGAACAGGGCTGGACCACTGCGGCACATCCTAAATAAATAACCGTTTGGTCCAGATACATCTGATTCCAAAGAGCAACAACTATAGTCATGATCTTGTCCTTCCCAACCCTCAAAGTGCGCAGGGCATAGAAAGTGTTGATTAAATGATTGCTGAATGGAGAAACAGCAGTCAGACCATGCACTGCATCTTGAAGAAAAGGGAAATACAACTGAGCATTTCCTCATCTTCTTGATCTCAGAAAATACACGAGTAAATAATAAAAGAGTGCCAATGCTGTTATATGGTATGGAAGATTTCCGACTGTATGGTTTGGATCTGTTTTCCCACCCGAATCTCATGTCAAATTGTGATCTCCAATGCTGGGGGCAGGGCCTGGTGCGAGGTGCCTGGATCATGGGGTGGTTTCTAATGGTTTAGCACCGTCCCCTTAGTGCTGTTCTCATCATAAGGAGTTCTCACAAGATTTGGTTGTTTATTTATTTATTCATTTATTTATTTTAAAGACAGGGTTTCACCATGTTGGTCAGGCTGGTCTTAAACTCCCGACCTCAGGTGATCTGCTCGCCTTGGCCTCCAAAGTGCTTGGATGACAGGCGTGAGCCACCACACCCTGCACGTAGCCCTTCCCACTTCTCTCTGTCTCTCCTGCTCTGGCCCGGTGAGAGGAGCCTGCTTCACCTTCACCTTCTGCCGTGGTTGTAAGTTTCCTGAGGCGTCCCCAAAAGCCAAGCAGATGCCAGTCTCATGCTTCCTGTACAGCCAGTGGAAATGTGAGCCAATTAAACCTCTTTTCTTTACACCCAGACTCAGATTTTTCTTTACGGCAATGTGAGAATCACCGAATACTGTGGAATGGTTTTGAGGAGAAAATGGTAGAATGAAATAATCGCTAAACTAATTATCCAGTAGCCATCCCAGCTCTTGTTAACTCAGCCCATATCATTAACACATCTGACCTCACTTTCCTCATTTGTTTTAAGGATATTGAAATTATCGGATTTCTGTGGCCTCTAAAACACTAGGAACCTTGATATGCTACATAATCTAGCTTTTAAACTTTTTAAAAAGAAGCAACAGTTTCTTTGATAAACTCTTATGAGAAACCATCATTTGAAAAAAATAAAAATAAAAGCCAATATTGTTTCAGAGAAGGTTCCCATTAAATTAAAAAAAAAAAAAGAAGAAGAAGAAGAAGAAAGGAACTCTCTCCTTCACACCCAAAGAAACTGAGAAGTTAAGAAAAAAAATTAAATATAGAGGTCAAAATGGAGTTTAAGGCAGTAGCTATAACTGTTATGAAAAAAATGGGCTTGCTAACACTTAATCCCCAAGTTAGACGGACACTGCCACCCAGTAGCAGGCAGTGCTGAGCTAGGACAATCCTCAAGTCATATAGAGACTGGGGGCAAGACCTGACCAGGTACTCTATATTTCCTTGGAAATTCTGAGGTCATCTCTGATTAAAACAATAATAATAATAATACAGAACCTTGGGAGGCCTTGAATCCTAAACAACCTGAAAATCTCACAACAGTCAACCACCAATGTTGAGCCAGTGATGAGTCATCAATTCTTTCCTCCGAAGAATTCACTCTGTGAATCCAGTGGGAAAATTACTGTGAAATGTTTCATGGTGTGTTGGAAAGCTTCATTATTTTTCTTAAAGATGTTTTAGGGCCTACATAAGATAAGGAATTACATTTTTTTATTTTAATGATGGTACAGCAATAACCACAGAGTTTAAAAATAAGTTTCTGTGCTTATTTCTTCTTGTAGAATTTTTATAAAATTGATTTTTCATGTGGTGATTTTATACCTAAAATTTTTTTTGAAATATGTAATAATTAGTAATTTAGAAAAAGAGTATATATACACATGCAGATATATTTAAAGAAAAACTATGTATTATTTTTGTAGATATTTATATTTGTAGGTATCAAATAGTTGTAATTTTCTATTAAATTTTAATTTAGCATCATTGGATGGTTTCAATCTTGTATCCAAGAAAACACAAATAACTTCAGAAAGTAGGTAAAAACCTTCTCTCTTGTTCAGAATGAAATGATCAGAATCATCTCTAGAATATATTAATTCAGACTTTATTGACCAAACTGCATTTTTCATTGGAACTACATAACCTCAACATGCCATGTCAGATTATCTCTAAATTCTTGCAGGAACATCCTTGAGGCAGAGGGAAGAAATGTTTTGTTTTAAATACCATATTCTGACTAATCTGGGGTCTGTCAAAACTGGCTGCCCAGTTGCAAATTTGAATACTACAGATGAGGGGCTGGACCATGGAAGTTTGGAATTCCTGCACTCAATGAAGGTCTGTGTGCCAACAGGATGCAATTAACTATTTGCCTATTTTATAGCCACAAAATGACTCATGTGATGCCAAGAGCAAGAATTGTGATAGAAAAAAGCATAGTGTAGTGGATGGAAACACTGACAAGAATCTGATAAAATCAATAAACAGCTAGGCATAAGGGGAAACAACTCTGAGAAATTATTTACTGACCTTACATTGACGTGGAGAGGCACTTTTTTCAAAAGTCTAAGCTTGTAGTTTACATTTAAGCAATAAAAAATAGGATAATTATTCCTTGGGACTGATAAACAAACAAGAATGTAAACTTCCTAACAGGATCTCTGTAGTCACTGCCATAGTTGATCATAATTAATGCAACGTCACCTCTAATTCTATCATGGCCTTAAAATTGCTAGTGAAGTATTTCCATAGGGAGGGGAAGGTCACACACGGGGGCCTGGGGGGTGGGGGCTAGGGGAGAAATAGCAGGGCTTGGGGGGATTGGGGAGGAATAGCATTAGGAGAAATACCTAATGTAGACGCCAGGGTGATGGATGAAGCAAACCACCACCATGGCACGTGTATACCTATGTAACAAACCTGCACAGTCCGCACATGTACGCCACAACTTATTCAAAAAAGAAATAACAATAGCAAAAATAAAAATAAAAACAGATGATAATAAGAAAGGAAATACGAGTACGCTAAAATAAAAGCAGCAAAGCTAGTAGTGAACACAGAAAGGAAATCCCTCATTTAAAAATGAACATGAATGAAAAGTCAGCATGGAGATTTCCTTCACTTATACATTTACTCATTCATTCATTCATTCATTCACCCATTCACTGGGGTGGTGGCAAGGCGTGAAGCATTGCAAATTAATTAAGTGAACAAGAGACAGCCTTGGTCCAAGTTGTTGAGTGTAAGTGTGATTTAGCCAGAGTTCTATTTTAGTATGATGTATGTAGCATCAGCATTTTGGATGAACAGCAGAGAGGATGTAGGTTCAATTAGTACAGTGGTTAAAGTGACAAGTAATAAAACAGAAAATTCAAAGGCTCTTGAGAGGTAGAATCCGTAAGCCACAGCCACAAATCAGTTGTGCCAGTTAGGATAGCCTTAACCTTCCCTTCCCTTCAGAAACAGAAATGAGGGAATTTGTAACATTTATGGAAGAGTCAGCCAATGCTGGTGATTTATCATGGATATTTGTCTCTGCCCAAATGCCGTGCTAAATTGTAATCCCCAATACTGGGGCCTGGTGGGAGGGGTTTGGAACATGAGTGTGGATCCCTGATGGTTTGGTGCTGTCTTCGTGATAGCGAGTCCTCACAAGATCTGGTCATTTAAAAATGTGTGACATCTCCTGCTCCCCATCCCCATTCTCTCTCTCTCCTGCTCCCCATCCCCATTCTCTCTCTCTCTCTCTCTCTGTCTCTCTCTCTCTCTCTCTCTCTCGCTCGCTCGCTCACTCGCTCCTGCTTTTTCCATGTGACATGGAGCTTCTGCTTCACTTTCTGCTAGGAGTAAAATTTTCCTGAGGCCTCCCCAGAAGCTGTGCTTCCTGTAAAGCCTGCAGAGCTGTGAGTCAATTAAACCTCTTTCAATATAAATTATCCGGTCTCTTATAAATTACCTGGAATTAAACAACAGTCTCTTCCACTTGAGAAATAATGCCAAGCTAGGGAGGACATTTGAGCTCTCCACATCTTCTTCACCTGCAGGCTTAAACGGCCCTCGGAACAGCTTACCATTTAATTTCCCCTGTTTGCACACATTCCTTAGCTACTGTCCATTTTAGCATAAAAACACACCTTTAAGGGGGGAAGGATAGTAAATAAATATGATGGGTGGAGACATGAACAAAAAAGAATTAGATCACTCCATTTCCTTGACTGAGGTGTACAAGTGCGTGCCTGTGAGTGTATATGAGTGTATGATGTGTGAGTGTATATGAGTGTATGATGTGTGAGTGTATGTGTAGGCATCCATGGGGCTCGTCAGTGAAGGCCCATTTTTCTTGGATTGGGGGGAAAACTTGCTCTATTTCAATAAATTAGCTCAAAATGATCATGTGTCTTTTTATTCCCTGAAAGTTCAGTTTTAATGAAAAACAGAAATTTCACATGGATAAATCCACTATGTAAGTTTAATTAACCTCATAAAGATATAAAATGACCCAATCAAAAGATACATTTTTAGTGCCAACCAAATTAATATTTTTAACTAAACTGAAGAATTTAGCACATTTCAAATCATGTATAATGCTTATTTTATAGGACTAAAACCATAATGCCTCTACCTCCAGATGGTGGCAAATTACACATATTTAGCAAGAGTGAGTCCTCCTCTTTCACACAACACAGGCTTAAAACTCAGATGGAATCACTTGGACTCACTGCAGTAAAACAGATACAACATATTTTGCACAATAAAGTTGTATCTTCCACAATACAATATGGCGGTTTCTAAAATGTTATTTACATAAGTTCAAGCCTTTGAAGCATTGCATGTAAGAAAGGACTGTGCAATAATGACATGGCTCATTACCCTGAGTGGGTACAGTTTTGCACATGTGAAGGGACTGCTATCGACCAGTCTCACTCAGAAAACATGAATGAAGAGTTCTCAGCATCTAGCATAGAGAGAGCCTAAGAACATAATGGTAACTTCCTTATCTTCCATCATTTCACTTCCTCAGGCCACGTGAAGTGATGCTCAGATCATCTGAGATCCAAAATACATCTGAAGATAAAAGGGGGTCTATTGGCCTATAACATAAAGGGACTGGGTCCTGGGCAAATAAAGGAGAAAGCAAAATTAATCTTTGCTGATTTTCTTGGTTACTTCTCCCTCTTTCCTCAATAAACTTCTTCTGCATTGCCCATTGTGTTTTTATTCTACAAGAGACATCCCTTTCCTGTGATTACCCGAGAAAAGATGTTTTTCTCAATAGACTCCATATTCCAAATCCTTTCCCACATTTTTTGTCCAACAAAATTTTCTATTCCCCCGAGCTTCCATTTTGCCCATTAAAAATGTACTTCTGACAATAACTTGGTGTGTCCAACTGTGTATGGTATTGGGCAGCAGAAAAAAACACATTTGCCTGGGTGAAACATGATGTTTACGTGTACAGCAGAAGACAATGTAGTCAATGATGCAATGATGTGTATATTTGCAAAAAAGATGGTGATTTTGAATAATGCTTGGACTGTCAAAAGCACCTGGAACCTGGCTGGGCATGGTGGCTCACATCTGTAATCCCAGCATTTTGGGAGGCCGAGGTGGGCGGATCATGAGGTCAAGAGTTCGAGACCAGTCTGGCCAACATGGTGAAACCCTATCTCTTCTAAAAATACAAAATTTAGTAGACACAGGCATGGTGGCAGGCACCTGTGATCCCAGCTATGTGGGAGGCTGAGGCCAGAGAATGGCTTGAACCGGGGAAGTGGAGGTTGCAGTTAGCTGAGACCATACCACTGTACTCCACCCTGGGTGACAGAGTGACTCAGTCTCAAAAAACAAAAACAAAGCAAAACAAAAAAACCTGGATCCTTTGATAACAAGACTCTTGAAAATGAAGCGCTTCGGTGGAAATCTTAAATTGCACGGGACAGCAGAGTAGAATTAAGAGTCCTAACCGACATGCAGGGCAACGCAATGCAACTCAATAACCAAGGTGGTGAAAAGCTCTTCTTCCAAGAGCAGGAGGTGGTCCTGGCCGTTTCTGGACTCATGGACACAAATTGTACCTTGGTAGGGCTGTTCTGCCTCCAACACACACTTTTACTCCCATCTCTGCATTCTTCATTTTTTTTTTTTTTTTTTTTTGGAGGCAGAGTCTTGCTCTGTCGCCCAGGCTGGAGTGCAGTGGCATGATCTCTGCTCACTGCAACCTTTGACTTCCGGGTTCAAGTGACTCTCTTGCCTCAGCCTCCTGGGTAGCTGGGATTACAGATGGGAGCAATTCTCCTGCCTCAGCCTCCTGGGTAGCTGGGATTACAGATGGGAGCAATTCTCCTGCCTCAGCCTCCTGGGTAGCTGGGATTACAGATGGGAGCAATTCTCCTGCCTCAGCCTCCTGGGTAGCTGGGATTACAGATGGGAGCAATTCTCCTGCCTCAGCCTCCTGAGTAGCTGGGATTACCGATGGGAGCAATTCTCCTGCCTCAGCCTCCTGAGTAGCTGGGATTACAGATGGGAGCAATTCTTCTGCCTCAGCCTCCTGAGTAGCTGGGATTACAGGCTTGAGTCACTGAGCCCAGCCATTCTTCATTTTTGAGGTGTTTTGTCTCGAATTTTGCTTGTATCGATCTCCATGAATGAATCTAATAATTGGCTAATCTAGGTCCAAAATTCACCTGCAACTCAGTAAGAACAATATGAAATACTGTAATTAGTCTAGCCACAGGGATGTGTCCAGTTTTGTAAGCAACTTTCATTATTAAGAGAAATGAGGGAAGAAGCCTGTTGTAGCAGGTAAGAAACAAAACAACCAACTGAGATCACCTGCCACGTTCCACCACTGAAGGTGTTAAATACATACCTTCCTGGTTCCTGCTAGGTTTGCTGTTTTTTGTTTGTTTTGAGAGGAGTCTCACTCTATTTTCCAGGCTGGAGTGAAGTAGCCCGATCTAGGCTCACTGCAACCTCTGTCTTTAGGGTTCAAGTGACTCTCCTGCCTCAGCCTCCTGCGTAGCTGGACTACAAAAGCATGCAACCACACTTGGCTAATTTTTGTACTTTTAGTAGAGATGAGGTTTCAGCATGTTGGCCAGTCTGGTCTCGAACTCCTGACCTCAAATGATCCACCCACCCCAGCCTCCCAAAGCACTGGGGTTACAGGCAGGAGCCACCACACCCAGCTTGGGTTCGAGTTTTAATCGTGCCCTTAAGAATGAAATCAAGGAAGCTGGAGGAGAGCAGCTTTGTGTAAGGAGAGCTGGATTGGAATGAGGACACAAATTCTCGAGAACGTCTTTATCACACCACTCCACCACTGCAGCCGCCTTTCTGTCTTAGTTCACGGTGTTGCTGTAACAGAATGCCACAGAGATGCTCATTCATGAAGAAAATAAATGTATTTCTTATAGTTTTGGAGGCTGGAAAGTCTGATATTAAGGTGCTGGTATGTGGTGAGGGCCTTCTTGCCATGTCATCCCGTGGTAAAAGGCAAGAGGGTGCAAAAGGGTAAAAGAAATGGAATTCACAGTCTCAAGCCCTTTGATAACCAGCATTAATCCATTCCTGGGAATTGTGGGGAGCAGTGGGAACACCTGCATCTGGAGTCAGAGGGCTCTGAACTTGACCAGCCCCGCCACTTCTGGAGCAGATTTTTGGGCCTATCTAAATATCATAGTCCTTAACCGTGAAAGTCAAAATGGTGCCCCTTCTTTCACAGGGGAAGTGTGCAGAAACAACAGGGGAAAATCACGTGACTGTATTGTAAATTGTAGAGAGGCATACAAAGGCAGCAGGTTAACTGATGCATCTGTGGGTCAGAGTAGTGGTCCCAGGAACTCAGCATTAGGAGCAGCCCGGCCTGCTCTATATGACCTCAAATGTAATGTCTGCTCTGCAAACACCTGCTCCTAAACAGCAACCTAGAACACAGGTGTGTCTGGACATAGGCCCCCCGTTATCACCATATCAGCACTGGGCATTCTTGTTCATACCACCTTTCCTAGTGGCCTCACCAGCACTGGTGACCTTCCTACAGATGGAGAAATGTGCCAGTCAGTCCTAATCCATTCGTACTACTATAAAAGAATATCATAAACTGGGCGAGTTATAAACAACAGAAATCTATTTCTCACAGTTCTGGAGGCTGGGAAGTCCAAGATCAAGATGCCAGCAGATTCAGTGGTGAGGTCCTGCCTTCTGGTTTATTGGTGGCAGTCTTTGCGCTATAAATTTATGTAGTGGGAGAAAGGGGAGCAGGCTCTCTGTGGCCTCTTTTATATGGGTGCTTATCTCATTCACGAGGGTCCTACCCTATGACCCAACTAACTACCAAAGGCTGCACCTCCAAATTCCATCACATCGGGGAAAAGGATTTCAACACTGGGGGGATACAAACATTCAGTCTATAGCACACATACACCGTAGACTCCTATTTCCCAGAATTCTCCTGCTAGCAGACACTGCTGATGCTCCTCTTGCTATTACAAGAATACTTCCTACAGAAGCCCCAAATACTATGTCCTGCCTAAATGCTGTTTTGAGAAGATGAATAAAAAAGACCTGAATAGGAGTATACAAGTTGGAGAGAGAAAAAAAGTAGAAATCCTATGTTAGGCGTGGTGAGACACAGCATCCTCCTCTTGTGCCACTTTTCAAAGGAAGTGCTTCCAGTTTTTGCCCATTCAGTATGACATTGGCTGTGGGTTTGTCATAAACAGCTCTTATTATTTTGAGATACATTACATCAATACCTAGTTTATTGAGCATTTTTAGCATAAAGGGCTGTTGAATTTTGCAGAGGAGGCCTTCTCTGCATCTACTGAGATAATCATGTGGTTGTCTTTGGTTCTGTTTATGTGGTGGATTACATTTATAGATTTGTGGATGTTGAACCAGCCTTGTGTCCCTGGGTTGATCATGATGGATAAGCTTTTCGATGTGCGGTTGGATTCGGTTTGCCAGTATTTTATTAGAGATTTTTGCATTGATGTTCATCATGGATATTGGCCTGAAATTCGCTTCTTTGGTTGCATCTCTGCCAGATTTTATGAGACTGTATCAGGATGATGTTGGTCTCATAAAATGAGTTAGGGAGGATTCCCTCTTTTTGTATTGTTTGGAATAGTTTCAGAAGGAATAGTACCAGCTCCGCTTTGTATGTCTGGTAGAATTTGGCTGTGAACCTGTCTGGTCCTGAATTTTTTTTTTTTTTTTTTTTTTTTTTTTTTTTTTTTTGGTTGGTAGGCTATTAATTGCTACCTCAACTTCGGACCTTGTTATTGGTCTATTCAGGAATTCAACTTCATCCTGGTTTTGTCTTGGGAGGGTATACGTGTCATAGTATTGGAAGTTCTGGCTAGGGTCATCAGGCAAGAAAAAAGAAATAAAAAGTATTCGAACAGGAAAAGAGCAAGTCAAATTGTCCCTGTTTGTAGACGACACGATTGTATATTTAGAAGACCCCATCATCTCAGCCGAAAATCGCCTTAAGCTGATAAAAACTTTAGCAAAGGGCCGGGTGCGGTGGCTCAAGCCTGTAATCCCAGCACTTTGGGAGGCCGAGGCGGGTGGATCACGAGGTCAAGGGATCGAGACCATCTGGTCAACATTGTGAAACCCCGTCTCTACTAAAAATACAAAAAAAAATCAGCTGGGCATGGTGGTGTGTGCCTGTAATTCCAGCTACTCAGGAGGCTGAGGCAGGAGAATTGCCTGAATCCAGGAGGCGGAGGTTGCGGTGAGCCGAGATCGCGCCATTGCACTCCAGCCTGGGTAACAAGAGCGAAACTCCATCTCAAAAAAAAAAAAAAAACAGAAAAAACAAAAAAAAAACTTTAGCAAAGTCTCAGGATACAAAATCAATGTGCAAAACTTGCAAGCATTCCTATGCACCAATAATAGACAAACAGAGAGCCAAATCATGAGTGAACTCCCATTCACAATTGCTTTAAAGACAATAAAATACCTAGGAATACAACTAACAAGGGATGTGAAAAACCTCTTCAAGGAGAACTACAAGCCACTGCTCAAGGAAATAAGAAAGAACACAAGCAGATGGAAAAATAGTCCATGCTCATGGTTAGGAAGAATCAATATCATGAAAATGGCCATACTGCTCAAAGTAATTTACAGATTCAATGCTATCCCCATCAAGCTACCAATGACTTCCTTCACAAAATTGGAAAAAAAACTACCTTAAACTTTATATGGAATCAAAACAAAGCCCACATAGCCAGACAATCCTAACCAAAAAAAAAAAAAAAAAAAAAAACAAAGTTGGAGGCATCGTGCTACCTGACTTAAAACTATGTTACAAGGCTACTGTCATCAAAACAGCATGGTACTGGTACCAAAACAGAGATATAAACCAATGAAACAGAACAGAGGCCTCAGAAAGAATGCCACACAACTACAACCATCTGATTTTCTGTTCTTGCGTCAGTTTGATAAATCCGACAAAAACAAGCAATGGGATTTCCTATTTAATAAATGGTGTTGAGAAAACTGGCTAGCCATATGCAGAAAGCTGAAACTGGATCTCTTCCTTATGCCTTATACAAATATTAACTCAAGATGGATTAAAGATTTAAACATGAGGCCTAACACCATAAAAACTCTAGAAGAAGACCAAAGCAATACCATTCAGGACATAGGCATAGGCAAGGACTTCATGACTGAAACACTGAAAGCAATGGCAACAAAAGCCAAAATTGACAAATGGGATCTAATTAAACTTAAGAGCTTCTGCACAGCAAAAGAAACTATCAATAGAGTGAACCAGCAACCAACAGAATGGGAAAAAAATTTTGCAATCTACAGATCTGACAAAGGGCTAATACCCAGAATTTACAAAGAACTAAAAAAAAAATTTACAAGAATAAAACAAACAACCCTCTAAAAAAGTGGGCAAAAGATATGAACAGACACTATTCAAAAGAAGATATTTATGTAGCCAACAAACATATGAGAAAAAGCTTATCTTTACTGCTCATTAGAGAAATGCAAGTCAAAACCACATTGAGATACCACGTCATGCCAGCTAGAGTGACAATCATTAAAAAAATCAGGAGAAACAGATGCTGGAGAGGATGTGGAGAAATAGGAACGTTTTTACATTGTTGGTGGGAGTGTAATTTAATTCAACCATTGTGGAAGACAGTGTGGCAATTCCTCAAGGATCTAGAAGTAGAAATACCTCTTGACCCAGCAATCCCATTACTGGATATATACTCAAAGGATTATAAATTGTTCTGTTATAAAGACACATGCACACATACGTTCACAATAACAAAGACTTGGAACCAACCCAAATGCCCATCAGTGATAGACTTAGTGGTACGTATACATCATGGAATACTATGCAGCCATAAAAAAAGATGAATTCATGTCCTTTGCAGGGACATGGATGAACCTGGAAACCATCATTCTCAGCAAACTGACACAAGAACAGAAAACCAAAAACCCTATGTTCTCACTCATAAGTGGGTGTTGAACAGTGAGAACACATGGACACAGGGAGAGGAACATCACACACCAGGGCCTGGTGGGCTAGGGGATAGGGGAGGGATAGCAAGGGGTGGGAGGATTGGGGAGGGATAGCATTAGGAGAAATAACCCGATGGATGCAGCAAACCACATCGTGGCACGTGTATCCCTATGTAACAAACCTGCTTGATCTGCACATGTACCCTAGAATCTAAAGTATAATAAATAAATTAAAAAAAAAAAAGGAAAAATCCTAACTCTTCATGATTGAATGTTTCCAAAGGGCTAGGCATGATACTAAGCGCTTTATATGCATGATTGAATCTTACACTTCCTGCAAAATTGTTGGGTAATATTACCCATGAGTAAATGAAGACTGAGACAATTCAAATAACTCACATTGAGTGAGTGGCAGAATCTGAAGGTAACCAGATGGGCCCGTGCACCCCATGGAATTCACACCTGAGCTAATACTTCAGAAATCCCAGACTAAATTTCAAGAAAAGAGCTAAGTGGATAAAAGAAAAAAGATATAAGTATGTGAAATTCTAGCAAAACTCTTGGAGCACTTTGGAAAACAAAATTCATGCTTTAGGTCAGGTGACGACAGTCAAAGGCACTGTTTCGTTCTTGCACTACAGTGTCAACACCTAAACGACCCCTTAGAAACTTTTACTGTGACTACCAGAAAGGGTATACCCGCCTCTTATAGGAAGATATTGATCTGTGTAGAATGAAAAAAGTTTTTGAAAGGTTTGATTAAAAATAAAAGTTTTTAACGGAGAAGTAAGTGGGCAATCCCCCCAGGTCTTGAGTTCGTTAATAGTTTTCACTCGCCGTCTTTTTTTTTTTTTTTTTTTTTGGATATATATTGCTGAGAAAGAATAAAATGCAGAGACTAATGACTCTGACAAAAGGCTCTTCTTGTTTATTGATTAGCACCCGGACTGGGTTTTTGGACGGGCGTGCTGGTAGACATTCAGACTGCCAAAAATGAAACTATGCATTATACATGGGGCAGAGAAATACTATAAAATATAAAAGGCAATAAATTTAGAATCGTTACAACTAAAGTGCTTCTTCATATGGTACGCATTGTATATTAATCAGAGCAGGGGTAATCAGATGAATGCTGAGGTAGGAATAAAAAATAGGAGTACTTTCCCCACCGTGAGTCATAGCGGTATACAAGCAAACAGGAAATGCCCTGAAAACCCTTCAAATGAAAGTTGACAGATTCACCGTGAGGCACAGGGAGACACGTTGCCAAATCAGGTAAAATGGTTTTACAAAATTTAATACACTCTACTACTGGAGATGCTGGGTCCTTACCGAGGAAAACAGACAAATTAACAGCAATTGGAGGAAGTAGATAGGCTCTGCTGTTTCTCTGGGTCCTCATCCCTCTTAAGCTAGGTGTACCCAGGAAGTCAGGGAGACAGGATGTGGGGACAGCTGGGGAGCAGGTGAAATCAAAGGGCAGCCTGAAAGACCGGTAGCGGGTAGACAGGAGACCTGGTCAATTTCGAGCAGCGCGGTTTTTTTCTGACTTGGAAAAGAGAAGGAAGCAGCTGCATTTTAAGCCTGGATCCTTGTTTAAACCCGAGAGTGGCCATAGCTCATTTGTTCCCTAATAAAATCCAGAGTGGACACTTGTGTACTGGGAGATCCCTATAATCTCCTCTCCAGCAAACAAAAGTCCACATCAACATCTGGGCCTGTGGAGAAGCTCGATCCATCATTTACAAACACACAGGGTTACTGTGAAGACGGATTCAGTCCCTGAGAGGCCGCTTTAAAACCTCTCTGGAATTGAAGCTGCAGCTTTATTTAGAACAGTCCCAAGACCCCCAAAAAGGACTTGAATTCCTCTTCAGTGATGATCTCAGGTAAGTCATCTGGCCTTGACTCTGCAGACAAAGCAGTATTTTTCTAAAAGTGTAAATGACATCAAGGATGTGCTCCACAAACGCTCCCTTTTTAGTTTCACTGTCTCCTGGGGCCATTAGATCCAGTCTCTGTATTATTTTCTATTGCTGCTATAATCAATTACCACAATTTAGGGGCTTAAACCAACATCAATTTGTGATCTCAGAGATCTGTAGGTCAGAAGTCTGGGTTAGCTCGACTAGTATCTCTGTTTCAAGTCTCACAAGCCCCAAATCAACGTGTTGGCTGGCTGGGATCCTACCTGAAGGCTCTGGAGAAAAATCCAGAACCTGGCAGAATGCAGTTGTGTGCAATTGCGAGGGCTGTGCTCCCTCTTTCCTTGCTGGCTGTCAGCAAGGGCCTGCTCTTAGCTCTCAGAGGTCTGTCCTTGGGCTGCACATGTGGCTCTTGCCATCTCGGCCAGCAACGGCACTGCAAGTCCTGCTCACATTCAAAATCCCCATTACTTCCTCCTAAGCTGCAAAGTTCCCTTAAGGGCTCATGTGATTAGACTGAACTCACCTGGAAAATCCAGGAGCTCCTCATTTTTAGGGTCCACAGTCCCGATTATATCTGCAAAGCCTCTTTTTTCATGTACTGTGACATGCACAGGTTTCAGGGATCAGGTCCTAGTTTTTGTTTGTTTGTTTGTTTGTTTGTTTGTTTGTTGAAGAATAAGAGGGTGGGGACATTTTTCTGCCTATTAAGGTCTCAGAATAAGGCCAGGTAATAAATTACTATGCGTAGCCAGTGCACCTTGAAGTACATTCACCTTTGGATGTCTTAAAAGAAGGGCAGATCCTGTAGTAAGATTTTGTAGTAAAGATTCTCTCTCTGTCAGAGTCCATTATATTTCTAGAAATGTAAATATTTTATCTTTAAAATGGCATAGTATCTTGCTTTTATGCTTAATACTATGCATATGTGTATTTTTGTGTGTGCAGAGTAGGGGTGGGGAATGTGTGTCTGTACATTATTTTCTTCTCTTAAAAAAGAAAGTCCAATATGCCACAATTCCAGCATATTCCAATATACTGTGATTTAGAAAGGGTAAATAGCTGTTCTTAGCTTACCTTGAAAATACAAGCTAGAGATATAGCCCCTGAATTCAGTCATTCTGAACTTCTATGCAGAGTTTACTATATCATGTCATCTTACACAAGAACGTTCTTCATAGAAACCATGACATAACACAGTTATAAATAATAGAGTTGGAAAAAAATAAGATCCATCCACATGTAGCTTTCCATTTCTACTGACATACAAAAACTGCAAGTATCCCAAAATTGGTTAAAATATAAACAAATAAAATAAATAAGACTTTCTGAAATGTTTTTACAGAGTGAAAAGTTCAAACAACTAACAAAAAGAAGGAGGAAGAGAATTATATGCATTCTCTGATCTTTATTAAAACCATCCTTCTGAGTCCATCAGGTTAAACGTGGTTTAATATTAACTATTAAACATTTTTCTTTTTTTCTTTTTCTTTCCCTATTTTTTTAAACCTCGCTTAATTGGCTGAGGAGAGATGTGAAACCTGGGACATGGGTATTTCTCTATCGATGCTCGGCCTCCAAGTGTCAGATTCCAATATTGATAAATGAAGTAAACCATCTTGGCTACTACAGAGCCCCTGAGGAAAGGATATTATCTCTCCGACAATCTGACAAAATGCATACAAATATAAACATTTGCACAAATAATTTATTTTAAATGAACTTTTCTTTTGAACATATCTTTATAATCATTTTTCAAAACTCTGTCTTAATGAGAAAAGGTAGATTGGATGCAATTATTTTTAGAGAGCGTAAAGCCTCTTGCTTAAGTACCCAGTGAATGGCTGATACTGGATTAGGAATTTGTTGTTGAGAATAGTTAGTTCCACGTAACACATTTCACATAAAATATGTTGAAAGTAAAAGACCATACCTGGTGGAAAAACATATAATAACACAACAGTAATAGGATGTGATTTTCAAACCATTTTCAGGTTAAATAAAACTCCTTCCCAAATGTACTTAATTCCTATAACCAACATCATAAAATGGCAAGAACTATATTAATAGTAGCTCTACTTAACTCAGAATTCAATTAATTTTGTAGCAACACTGACAAGGGTTAGAATAAAGAGAAAGAAATAAGGAAAGAAGATTTGAAAAAAATAGGAATGTGGCTGTCTAACTTACCACCAAGCACTCCACATAAGTGTCCACACTTTGAAAGAGAGCAGAAAAAAAATAAAACAAAATAGACTTTGATGATGATTTTAACCAAAATAACTATAGAAAAGAAAGAAGTGTTCTCTCAAATAACTCAGTCATGACTCAAGCAGAGAAGAAATGTTAGCTGATTGGAATTCAGCTGTGCTTTTTCTCACTAAAGGAGGGTGTCTGCCTGATGGAGTCCAGTATCTGCTGGGGGAAAGTTGCAACTCTTCGAGGCAAAAGCATTGTCTTCTACTAGGCTCCAAGCCTTCCAATTTCCACTTCATTCTGTGACCCCACCGACAAGTAAAAAACATATTTGAGAGATGAAAAGACAAGGCAGTAAAAAATAGTTCTATGAAATATTTTAAAATTCAAAGTTTGTCCTGAAAATTCTTGTGCCTCTACTTTCTACTCTGTCAAAGGCTCTCTTTCTTTAACCAATGATGTTATTTTCTGAACAAAGAGAAATCAATATGCACTCAACAATCATCTCCTATGATCAAAATACATCACTCATTCTTAAAGCATAGCAAAGAAGGCTCAGTTTTGGTTTTTAACAAAAGACAAAACATCATTCTGATGAATGACTTGCATTTCCAGGAGGCCAACAGTGCTATGCAATCTGATACTGAACAGCATTTTTTATGACTGTTTTACTGCTATTGAAAATACTTCAAAAATTTTACTTTATAAAAATATTTTAATTTTTTTTAAAAAAGCAAAAGATATATATACATTTCCTTCCTCTTTGTTCCCTAATATCAATGTAAAAGATAACAAATATTGAGCAATTAGTCTGATGTATACATGTACACACATACACAAAGCAATGTTGATGTACATACATGTGTATATAGATACATATATGTGTGTGTGGCTATAATTTTTAAATGCCTACATAAATTATGCATACAATTTTTAGATGGCTACATAGTATGATATTGAGTGAATATTCATAATAAAAACTATCTTAAGCAATTTTCATTTAACTAACCCACCCACCTACACTTACAAAACACGTTAGCATCTACTACCTGTTTACAAGTTGCTAATAATATGTTTTCCAACCCTCCCTTCTGTCTATAAAGTCTTAGTTCTGCTTGTCATTAAAGCAAGTTGTATTTGTAAGTGTAATTATGTAATTTAATTAAGCATGATATAAACCAATTAAATATGAGTAGGATAGGACAAAGATAGGTTTCTACAAACACTAAGTTTGATGCATTGGAAAGATTCTATTAAGATGATTGTATAATTAAAAAGAAAATCTAAGTGAAGAGGGAAGTGAAACAACTGTGAGAGAGAAAAAGATTGGGGCAGAAATGTGTCAATCTAAGGGTCTGTATTCATTTTGCTTTATGGGTATTCTATTGTCCCGACAGGTTTAGCTATACACATACTGAATCAAACAATTCCCAGCCAACATCCCTGAGATTTCCCTGGCTTAAACCCACAGGCTCCTATGCCTTGCTCATATTACATATTCAACCTGGGTTGGTGAGGGACTCTGTTCCACATTTTTCTCACTCAGGGTCCTGGATCTTTGGAGCATCCATCATCAGGAACATATGCTATTCAACATGTGAAGAAAATAAGAGGAAAATTGTCTGTGTTGGCTGCTAAAGATATCCCCTGGGAAGTAACATATTTCATTTCCACTAATAACGCATTTAACAAAGCAAGTCTATTGGCTATCTCATCAGAGCCTGAATACACGATCCTTCCATCTAACCAAAAGGAGATGGCGACAGATTCTGGCACACAATAACAATGTTTACTCGCCAAGCTTTCAGTGACCCTGCCCCTTAAAACAAAATCTGGACATTATAGATAAAGCCTTAAGGATGAATTTATACAAAGTAAATGATGTAGAATACCAGTTCGTACTCAAAGTAAAAGGCTTGGTTTGCATCTTTTGCCAGTTTCTCTGTATATTTCTTAGTTAGTTAAAATGTGTCCCCTCATATTGACTCTTGGAAAATATATTACTCATGGGAAATACACTCCCTGTATTCATGTCCACAGCCAAAATTAATTTTCTACTGTGTTTTTATTTAGGAGACAGTTTGACCAAGAAAATCTTTGAGCCTCTGTTTTTCTCAGGACATTACAGACAAAGTTCCACATTTTTTATCTCTTCATATTATAGTTGGAAACTCTTTAATCAGCCTGAGTTTTCCTGTTGATTGATGACTTGATTTTCTGTCTGTATGTTCTAAAGATTTTTAATGTCCATATATTTATTGGGATAAAACTTATCTTTGAGCATTATTTCAACTGTTTCTAATGTGTAAAACGTATTTTCAATATGTAAAGTCATCTCTCTTATTTTCAGAAAGTTTTCTTGAATAATATCTTTAAATGTTTTATCCATGATTTTTTCTTCAGAGCTATTATGTATATGCTGCTTTCTGCCTTAATTGCTTCCATTCTTACTTTTACTTAACATTATTTATAAATATTTGTTCAAATAATTTTTGTGAATACTGCCAACTTACACCATATCTTCTTCTGTTGCCTTACTGTTACTTCTTTGAGTTCTACTTTGAGATCTCCTTCATAGCAGTATGTGATTCATTTTCTTGAAGTATCTTTTCATTTGTCGAATGCTGGTTCTTTTTACCTTATCCTTTATGTTTGAATGAAGTGAGTTCATCCAGAAGAAGCTGTTAGCAAGAGCATTATGTGATGTAAAGGCATGGTCATACCTCAGCCCAGAGGGACACTGATGGATATAAATAAGTGATGTCATCGACGTTAGTGCTGTCGTTGGTTAGTAAATTAAAATAACATTTTCTGATTTCATGAACATGTGCTTTTGGGAAATGGATTTGGGATTTCCAAATCTGGAATTGTTTCCTGGAAGAATGGGTAAGTCTTTGGAAGTAGCTATGAGTTTCAAGAAGACACAGTGGCTGGGGAGGGAATTGGAATAAGAAACTGCCTTATAAACAAAGGTGGAAGATAGTAAAATAGACTATGTGTTCAAAGAATGTGCAGGGAGAACAACGGATTTATTGAAGCCCACTGTGCCTCATGCACCATGCATTTTTTCCAAAATATGCTCAAGAAATGTGTTAAAACTTTCAGAAATAATTTACCTTACAAAATCCCAGTAAATTCTCAACAGTGGTGTGAGAAAGGGAATTCTTCAGGCATCTACTCAGCTGTGTTGTTTTATTCTGAAGAAAATGTGAGTGTGGGTGGTTCTTTTCTCAGTCATCGTCCTAGTTCTTACAACAGGTGATTTTTTAAAAAAAAAATCTTCTGATTTAAAAAAATTATACTGGCATGTGTTATTTAATAATATCTTTATTTTTAGAATATTTTGGTGTCATATGTACGAGAAAGACATTTTGTAGTTTTATATATTGAGAGTAAAAGTTTTTCATAACATATATTATTTAAAAGGTTACAAAAACATTTGTGACATGACCACCTAATATATTAGCATTTGGTTAATTGCAGCTACATGTGTTTCAGATATATTCTTGTTTTTTTCTTTTGAGAAGGAGTTTTATTCTGTCACCCAGGCTGGAGTGCATTGGCACAATCCTGGCTCACTACAACCTCTGCCTCCCAGGTTCAAGCAATTCTTGTGCCTCAGCCTCCTGAATAGCTGGGTCTACAGGTGCGTGCTAACATGCCCCACTAATCTTTTTTGTATTATTAGTAGAGACAGAGTTTCACCATCTTGGCCAGGCTGGTCTTGAACTCCTGACCTTGTGATCCACCTGCCTCAGCCTCCCAAAGTGCTGGGATTACAGGCATGAGCCACCGCGCCCGACCGATTATTTCTTCATCTGAAAACCAAACACAAAGTAAATGACAACATGTGCAAAATTTACATACATTAAATAAATGCTTTTATAGTTTCTAACAAAACTGCAAATAGAATTCTGTAATAGCATATTAAAGTATAAAGTTGTAGAAGACCATCAAATCAATTATTATATCCAAAACATATTGACTCCTTACCTGGATAGAAAGCACCCAGGCATATTTTTTTTTTAAGAACAAATGAATAGATTGGTAGAAAAATGCATACACATACAGGAAGATTTAGTTCACTTCTTCTTCCTCTGCTGCTTTCTGCAAATACTTACTGATAACTCACATAAAAATACATAGAAAGGAATAAGCTGTAGTTCTCATGGACAATATATTCAATTTTTAGAGGGTAGATCAGTACGTAAGTAATTAATAGTGAAAGAAGGTAGGGGCAAAAAAACTGAAGATAGTAGATAGATCAGTACGTAAGTAATCAAAAATGAAAAAAGGTAAGGGCAAAACTGAAGATAAATAGATATCAAAAGCTACAGAAACAGAGAAAATCTGAATTAGCTGTGGGTAATGGCTTCATGGAGGAAACTTTGGTTAAGGATTTATCTTCAAAATAAGTAGCAGGCCACATGGCAGAGAAAAATAATCCAGGCCAAGAAATTAAAATAATTTAGCCGGGCATGGCGACTCACACCTGTAATCCCAGCATTTTGGAAGGCCGAGGCAGATGGATCACTTGAGGTCAGGAGTTCAAGACCAGGCTGGCCAACATGGCAAAGTCTCATTTCTACTGAAAATACAAAACTTAGCTGGGTGTGGTGGCAGGCGCCTGTAATCCCAGCTACTCGGGAGACTGGGGCAGGGGAATGGCTTGAACCTGGGAGGCAGAAGTTGCAGTGAGCCGAGATCCCACCATTGCACTCCAGCCTGGGTGACAGAGCAAGACTGTCTCAAAATAATAATAAGAATAATTCAAAACACAAAATGAGCAACATTGTTCCCTAGACAGAGTGAAAACTACTGGGACTTGATCCTGGGAAGTGAGGTAGCAACCCATCTCTATTAATACAGGGGTCGTTCAGGAAGGTATTCGTTTGGCGAATGGAAATTTGTAAAATAGGGATGATTTTTTATCAAATCTAAATTGTCTTAGGCTCGGCATGTTGCTGGTATTGTTTGGTGACATCTCAGCTTTAAGCTGGCATCTCTCCAGCTCCCTTGGCTTGTCCCTGTGGCCATAGTCCCTACACAAGACCTTCAGGCGTTAGGTCCTCAAGCCATTGCATTCAAAAGCTGAAAGGCAAGGAGCTGTGGCCTTGGGCAGAGAGGAACATCTCTGCCAGAACATCTCTCCCATGAGGATTTTCCAAATACACAGCAGAAGAAGATCACATGCCCAAAACTAGACAAGTAAGCTCAGTCCCACCTCCACTTCCCTGAGCTAAAGAGGTCTCAACTCAGACACCTCACACAGATTGGGTTCTGCAGACAAAGAAGGAGGAGGTGGCTTAAAGTCAGCAAAAAGCAATGTTTATTGTGTGTATTCAGGGGCCAGATATAGAATCCTTATTTGATATGCTAAGTAAATGGGCTTTTATCATGTAGTTAATGAATAACCATGGAAAGATTTGGTAGGAAATCACTACAACAAGATTGGTAATGTAGAAAGATGATTGGTGATGTAAAGATTAGTCTGGAGCAGGAAAAAGTATAAAGGTAGAGCAGCCAGGAGGCACTTAATGTAGCTTAGGTGGGAAAAGGTGAGCCCCCAGACCAAGCAGAATCAGGCGTGGAGGGCAGTAAAGTTGTTTGAATGATATTTTCTTGATTATAATAAAAGTATCTGATTAGCTGAGTGTTAGGGAGTACAGTTAAGGATGGTGACGAAATGAAGTTAACTAAAGTGGTTTTTTTCTGTCTTTTTGTTTTCTAGTTTGTTTGTTTCCTACATTAGCAGTAACTGCTGAGGCCATTGGCAGGAAAGGAAATGGTCCAGATGGAAGAGATTCTCTAGATGATGAGACACAAAGTTCAGGTTTTGATTTCGAGGTATATGTGGGAGTGCCAATGTGTTAGTCATTGTTCTCTAGAGGGGCAGGACTAATACAAGTGGATGTATGCATGAGAGGGAGCTTATTAAGGAGAAATGACTCACACGATCACAAGGTGAAATCCCACAATAGGCCGTCTGAAAGCTGAGGAGCAAGGAAGCCAGTCCGAGTCCCCAAACCTCAAAAGTGGGGAAGCCGAGAATGCAGGCTTCAGTCTGTGACCAAAGGCCCGAGAGCCCCTGGCAAACCACTGGTGTAGGTCCAAGAGTCCAGAAGCTGAAGATCTTGGAGTCCAGTGTTTGATGGCAGGAAGCATCCAGCATGGGAGAAAGATGGAGGCAGAAGACTCAGCCAGTCCAGTCCTTCCACGTTCTTCTGCCTGCTTTTTATCCTAGCCGCACTGCAGCTGATTTGATGGTGCTGGCCGCTGATTGAGGGTGGGTCTGCCTCTCCCAGTCCACTCACTCAAATCTTAATCTCTTTTACCAACATCCTCACGCACACAGAACAATACGTTGCATCTTTCAGACCAATCAAGCTGACACTTAATATTAACCATCACAGCCGGGAATAATTGCACTGAGAAATTGCAATCTATTATCTCAGGCAAAAGGTCAACACTTATTCTATGTATTTATTAATAATTGATATCGAAGTATTTTTTTTTTACTCTTTGGAAGTACTTAAAATAGACAAAGAGGAGGAAGACACAAGGCAGAAAATGGGGAAGCCACAAGCATTTTGCCTTTAATTATTAAGAGAAAGTATCCTAAACAAAGTTATTCAAGAGAGAAAGGAAGCTGGGACAAAATAATATCACAAAAAACAAGGAAGATGAGAACTTTAAAAAGAAAGATTGTAGTCAACAGTGGCAAATAGCCTAAGAGTCAACAAGGAAGAAGAATGCAAATGGACCAGTTAGGAAATTATTAACATTATTGACAGCAGACTTGATAGAATTTTGGGAGTAATATTGGAGGTAATGCCTGATTGCTCTAACTAGGCTATCAGATTTGAAGTAAAGCAAACTGATATTGTTATTTTAAAAATTTTGCAGAACTATGTATAAAAATATATCTTGGACAATGGCAAGATCATATAATAACCTTTCTTTTTTTGAGACAGAGTTATCATTCTGTTGCCCAGGCTGGAGTGCAGTGGCACAATCTCGGCTCACTGCAGCCTCCGTCTCCTGGGTTGAAGTGATTCTCCTGCCTCAGTCTCCTGAGTAGCAGAGATTACAAGAGCCTGCCACCACGCCAGGCTAATTTTTGAAATTTCAGTAGAGGCGGGGTTTCATCATGTTGACCAGGCTGGTCTAGAACTCACAGTTTCAAATTATCTGCCCTCCTAGGCTTCCCAAAGTGCTGGGATTACAGACGTGAACCACTGCCCCCAACCAGTCATATGATAACTTTAAAAGCAGATAAAGGGAAAGGGTTACCCTAAGGATCTAATAAGGTAAAATTGAAAATACAAAGTATTTGGATAAACAAAAAGCTCCTAAACATGAATTAAACTTGGGGAAAAGTAGATGCATTTAAAAATTTTAATTGAACATTTTTATTGAAAAAAAACGTATGAACTGCACCGATCTTAAATGTATAGTTCGCAGAGTTTTGACAAATGTATTCCTCCCTATGGCAACCTTCCAGTCCAGTCATACTGACTGATCTGTAACCCGGCAGAAATTTTCTTCTTGCATTTTACCGCGCTCCACTGCAGAGGAAACCAGTGTTCTACCAGGTTTTTACTAAAATGCTGTTTAACTTCTTCCAGAATTGTGTGTAGATAAAAACACACACTATGTATTCCTTTATCTCTAGCTTTTTCACTGCACTCTAATGTATGTGAAATTCACCTGTGGTGTGTCAGTCATTTTTCCTCTCATGTGCAGGGTTCTGTATACCCCACTGATGCCCCACTTGTTCATCCATTACCCTGTGGAGTTATTTGTACTATTATGAATAAAGTTGCTGTGATCATTTGTCTATGAGTCTTCTTATTTCCACATATTGTTAGTTTTTCTTAAGTAAATACCTGGAAGTACAATTGATAGGTCATAGAGTGGGTGAATGTTGAACCTTTTTTTTTTTTTTTTTTTTTTTTTTTTTTTTTTTTGAAACAGTCTCTTGCTATCCCCCAGGCTAGAGTATAGTTGCGTAATCTCGGCTCACTGCAAACTCCACCTCCCGGGTTCAAATGATTCTCTTGCCTCGGCCCCCTAAGTAGCTGGGATTTCAGGTGTCCACCACCATGCCTGGCTAATTTTTGTATTTTTAGTAGAGATAGGGTTTCACCATGTTGGCCAGGCTGGTCTCAAACTCCTGACCTCAGGTGATCTGCCTGCCTCCGCCTCCCAAAGTGCTGAGATTACAGGCATGAGTCACCGTGCCCAGCCAAATGTTTAACTTTTAAAGAAAGCACCCAAAAGTTTTCAAAGGTGGTTTTATCAGTTACCACTACCACAAGCAATGGATGCTCCAAATCCTCACTAACATTTGACTTTCTCAGTCTTTCTTTTTCAGATTTTAGCCATTTCAGTAGGTGTATAGAGGCATCCTGTTACGGTTATAATTTGCTTTTCAAGTGAAAAAGTTGCGCTGGCCTCAACAGTCTCCCCTAAATACTTTTTTTAAGCAGAAGAAGACTGGGAAGAGAATAGTTGGGTTTATTTTAATATTGATTTTCTAAAGTTACATAATATAAATGGAATGAGAAAATTCACGGTTCTCCTGAGTCTGCAACTGAATTTATTCTCTAAGTAGTCAAGGGAAAATGGGGACTATATCGGCCTCAGGCAGAGAATGGGGGACTAGAAAAGCGGAGCGAGTCAGCACTTTGGAAATCTTGACATTGAAGAGTAGGGTTAGAAAAGAAGGGAAATGAACAGCTGTGATTAAAAATCCATATAAAATATGGATTTTTTTCCCCCCTGGAAACAATTTGCTCAAGAGGAGTGGAGGGAAAGGTAATTTGAAATAAAGGAAGCCGAAGATGTATGTGTTTAGAGCATTGGCCGTATTGTGTCATGAGAATGTATAAGATTAACAAATGCATGAGCCGAGCATTGAAGACGCTGATAAAAGAGAGTGTGGATAGCTGGATATGCCATTTCAGGAGTATCTCTCAAGTTACCAAGCTCTCCTTAATGCCATGCCACAGCAGGGGTTTTGGGTCACAGACCATGTCTCAGAGATGTGTCCCTGTATAAAAATCGTGTGGGAGAGACTGGGAAGAAGATTGTACAGGTTATTGTACAATTACTCTTTCTCCATACCTCTAGCGGAAAACAAAATCTACCTGTGAAGACATTTTTATACTGTCTGGATGCAATAATTTGTCTTAAATTCCCTAGGTAAAATATGCTAACTATGAAGCCTTGAGTAACTTTTTAAAATCACTTACTTGAATATCTTGATGTGATTTTCAACATTTGTTGCGATCCGTGACACTAAGTGGTTAGGAATAAGTGGTGATTGCAGAGTTAATTTCAGAGTGGTGCTCTACAAGGTTGCTTCATGATTATTAACACCACCACTGCTTACCCTGGCAAGGGCTGAACTGGGCCACCATTCAGATACTGGCAAGAGATACCTACCGAGTGCCTTCATTACTCATTAGACTCAGAAAGCCAGTTCTGCTGGCAACAGCCTAAGGGGGCCAATTAGGGCGGGATGGGTAAACAACGCCATGCTCACTGGGGCTGCCTCATACTGAGCGGCCCTGGTGGCAACAAGCTAATATATTCACGGCACCCCTGGAACTTAATGGAAAAGCTTCATCACTGCTCTCATTCCACTAAATGTAATCCTAGAAATGATTTTTAATTTTATCCATTTACTTGAGTAGTTTATTGAATAGTACAAAATGAACAAGTCAAAAATTAATACCTTAAGAAAGGATTAGGAGTTACGTAGGCATTTTAAAGTTTTTGTTGTTTGTAATGTGCATTCATTATACTGCTCTGTTGCTGAGCCTACCATTTAAATACCTTCTTGTGTCTTTTTTTCACTGTGAAATTAAATGAAATTGATAACGCATCTCTGAATGCTAGCTATTATCATTAGAGGGTGGGAAGGTGGAGGAGGTAAACTGAAAATGGATATTTAGCTTCTAAAAACCAAAAACAGGAATAAGGCTAGTATAATATTTCTCTTTGTAATAATTTTGCTATGCTATAACTGAGATATGCTAATTTTAAAAACAAAGTATTTTACCATATTGGGTTATGTGTTTTTGACGTTCCATTTCTGATAGGAAACTATAGGTTTAGATCACTATCTTGAAGTTTTAATGTTTAAAAAAGCCCTCAAACACTTCTTTATTTTGAAGCTGATATGACTCTAGCATCTGAATAATGTACGTGGGGTTAGCACAGAGCCTGGGGTCTGCCACTCCAGGTCACACGTGTGTTCTGTGAGTGTGTGAATGTTCTCTTTCACAATCTAGCTGATGGGTGTTAAACTAAAAGGAGTTTTACAGGGTTCATTAAGTCCAAATGTACTTTTCATAAATCATAAAAATGGAACAAGGCTTGAGAGAATACAGTACATATAAGACATTATTTTCAAATTCTCAATTTGCCTTACCTGTCTCTCAGGAAGACGTTGGAGGTAAGAATGTTTATGTTTGCCCATGTGTTGTGTGACAGGGTCTCAATCTCTCTTCCAAAGCCTAGTTTTGACGTGGTTGCAGCCACACAGGCCCCCATCACACTACACCTCCTGTCACTTGCCCATAAAGTCAACTTAGTGAAATAGCCAAATGGACCAAGCTAAACTCAGCTCATTTGCGTTGACACACACCATAGCTGTCCACCACCTCCTTTTCACCCTGCTTCAGGGGAAACCAGATCGAAGACAGGTTTCCATCTTTCCTGAGATTCAGAGTGACCATGTGACTGAGGTCTGCTCAGGGGGAGTGAGAGGAAGAAATGGTTTCCCCAATCTGGAGACAAGCCAAGCATCCATTCACAGGGGACTGAGTAGCTCATCCTAGCACACTCACACCGTGCACCACTGCTCAGCACTGGGAGAATTTATGCTTGATCGAAAAGACAATCTGGATGGATGTCAAATCATCACTCTCAGGAAAAGAAGTCCACAGAAAAGAGAGCGAGACTGTAATATTCTATTCATTTACAACTCCAGAAATTGCAAACTAATCTGCAGTGACAAAAAGTGGAGCAGTGTCACCTAGAGAAGGGAGGTAAGGCCATGGCGGGAGCCATTACAAAGGGGCTGGGGCAACTCTTGGGGGCATGGGATGTGTCCTCTGTCCCGAGTATGATGACATTTTCACAGGTTTACGCATATGTCAAAAGTTACCGTACTGTACACTTTACATATGGGCGTCTAGCATACGCCAAGTGTACCTCATAAAGAGCCCCATAAAAAGGCTCTTTACCAGCCTAAAGGGCAGGCTAAACACACATTCCAGGCATTTCAAATGGCAAATGCCAAGAGGCTGTGTATGAAGGTGTGCATGTGTATGCTAGGTGTTCGAAACTTGGTTTAGAAACGCAATGACACTTATCTGTTTCTCAGTATCATGTAAAGTCCAAATTCCCTGCTCTCTCAGATTTTACCATCTCTCTGTCTGACCCCAGTACACCCCATGTGGTACCTACACTAGACCACTCACCACTTCCTGTGCATGCAATGCAACTGTATACCTTCATTTGCTTCATTTCCTGCCTTCATTTTACAATTTACCTTTCTATAACTCTCTGTGCCTGAATAAAGCTCTAACGAACTTCCAGTCCCTTATCATGCCTTCCCAGATAATATTTTTTTTCTAATTTAGTTCCAATAACACTAGTACACACCAAGTTTTGAATTTATTTTATAATATTAGGCCAAGGCAGGCCTAGTTTCATTCATCCTTCATCTGCTGAGGCTATCCTGGTCTGTAGTAACTGCTAACGAGCCTCAAATAGGTCTGTGAATAAGGCAGTACATGAATGGATAATCTGATTAAAATTTTTAATAAAAGGAAATTGCTTTTGGCAAAATAGGTGTGGTAGGCACTTCAAATCGAGTACTTTCAAGTGTCATGGCAATCTTGAGGACTAGGTATTATTATCCACCTTTTGCAAATAAAGAAACTGAGACTCAGAAAAATGAATGATTTTCCTGAAGCCACAGGGATAGTAAGTGGCAAAAGGAGGACTGGAAGCCAGGTCTGCTCCTGATTCAAAGTGTTCTGCAAGGCAGCAAAGAGATCTCTGTATGTGTCCAAGTAGAGTGGTTTTACAATCCATGAAAACTTCTATCACTGAACTTACTACACAGCTTATATATATATATATATATATATATATATATATATATATATATTTAAATTTACTTTAAGTTCTTGGATACATGTGCTGAACGTGCAGGTTTCTTACATAGGTACACATGTGCCATGGTGTTTTGCTGCACCTATCAACCCATCATCTAGGTTTTAAGCCCCACATGCATTAGGTATTTGTCCTAATGCTCTCCCTCCCCTTTCCTTCCACCCTGTGACAGGCCCCAGTGTGTGCCGTTCCCCTCCCTGTGCCCACAGGTTCTCCTTGTCCAAATCCCACTTATGACTGAGAACATGCAGTGTTCGGTTTTCTGTTCTTGTATTAGTTTGCTGAGGATGATGGTTTCCAGCTTCATCCATGTACCTACAAAGGACATGAACTCATTTGTTTTTATGGTTGCATAGTATTCCATGATATTTATGTGCCAAATTTTCTTTATTCAGTCTATCATTGATGGGCATTTGTGTTGGTTCCAAGTCTTTGCTATTGTGAATAGTGCTGCAATAAACATATGCGTGCAGGTGTCTTTACAGTAGAATGATTTGTAATCCTTCGGATATATACCGAGTAATGGGACACAGCTTATGTTCTATAGCGAGATTTCTTCATTGCTGTCAACTTTTCCTCAGGACATTTCAGGTTTGCTTTAGAATGCAGGCACACGCGCAGATAGCATGGTTACCTCTGTCTTAACATTGCCTTCAGCACATGTGCACCAAGACCTTCGAAACATCTTGTTGTTTATTTATCAATTTCAGGTCTTGTGCCATCTTCGTTATTAAAATAAAGTATGCTTTGAACGAAACCTGTCAAAATATTTCACAGAAACTTAGGACACTGGGATAAAATGCCTAATCATTCCTGAACGAAGATTTATTTAAAAATGTATCTAGGTTCTCAGTGAGGCAGCATTTGTCGGCGGTAAGGGGAAAGGGTGATGGTTGCTTGAGGTTTTCACAGAAGTACACTCACAAGAAGATTCTTGGATAAGTTCAGATGGCCTAAAACAATAATGACATTGCAGCACCTATAAATGAGGTCTGCATTCAGCATCCGTCCTTTTGCTCAAAGTAGAGACCAGAATTCATGGTGGACTTCTTTCTCCCCCTCGACATCCACATCCACCTTCAGCAGGTCACGCTGACATCACCTCCAGAATACAAACAACTTGGATCTGGCGTGTCCTTGTCTCCCATCCAACACCACCTCTTACGCCCACCTATCATCATGTCACACCTGGAGCGGTCCCGGCCTCCTGAGTGGCTTAAACAATTCCACTCTCAACACCCTCCCTTCCATTCTCTACCTGGAAGTCAGAGTCATGCTTTCAAACTGCAAACCAGATTGTGTCATCACATGTGTAAGCATCCAAAGGCTTTCCATCGACACTGAATCCACACTCCTCATTTCATGTCCAAGGCCTGGCCCTGCTGGCCCTGCTCTCCCTGGACGTTGTCTCCCCTGCAAGTTCTGGCAGTGCCCATCGCATGCCTGTGCTGCAGTGTAAGAAGCTGGTGTTATTCCTACTTGCAGCAGAAGCAGCTCACCTTACACCTGCTTGCTTGATACAGTGGTTCACTTCATGACCTTCTCAGGCATCCAATTTTCTAGCCCTGGTCAAGGTAGTTTTAAAATCTGCCTGGATTCTGGCATGGTATCTTTTGTTTTGGCATTGGTGGGTTCTTTCTCCATGACCACACCTCAGCCATGCTCTTAGAGCTTAGACAAAGAGATATTAAAATCCCACACCCTGCATTGCTGGGTGCGTTGCTCTTAAGCCAGTATAAGCATGCCCCCAGCCTGACACAAAGTCTTTCCCCTCAAGCCCCTTCCTGCTTCCAGAGTGTGGCTGCCTGTCTAGGACCCCGATTACAGAACGCACCTGGACATTTTAGCCTCCTAGTTAGTAAGATTTCCTTGGCACTCACCTTCAGTTTCTAAATCTGATCTTCTCTAGACCTTCTAAACACTGGAGTCTACTCTCCGTAATCTCAAGATGCCACTACCTTTTTAAAGGTATTCAGCCTTTTTTTTCTTCATGGTTTTAAAAATATTCTTAGCTATACTTACTACTATATACAGGAGCACGTTTATTTCAACTCCTAAAAGTTATTGTTATAATTAGGTAAGGAGATTCTATTCTCCATAATAACATAAGATTGTGTTTCACAACACACGCGAGGGTACAAGCTTTTATTAAAGCATGCTCTGGTTTGTTTTCTATGGATGAAATAAATTCAACACTATATTTATGTTGTTAAAGTGGTATTAAGTGTAGGTGATATTAAGGTAGCATTAGTTTTCAATCTCAAGCTAAGAAATTGATTTATGCACATTTTGTGAATTGTACCTAGATGTACATTAAAAAAAATACTGAAATCAATTTCAGTTAAAATTGTATGGCTTAATTTCAAAATACATACACTAATATTGTTGGATTAATACATAATTAATGAATTATTTAAAAATAGAAAGTTTCTACCATCTTATTTTGGATTAAAGTTTAAAAAAAACCTTAAAATTTTAAAAAGTAATGATAATCACAAAGCCAGATAATCTTCAAAAGCCTTCTAGAAATTTGAGATAGTCTGAAAAATTCAGTAACAAATGCCTAGAATCTAAAATAGTGGAATAATTTAGTTTAGTTTTATCTACATTTTATTTAATCTCTTCTTCTAGTGAAACCTGACACAAAGCTCAGCATGTCTGCCATATGCAGTCCACGAACCATCTCATACTTGTATGACATCCTCATGAAGATTATAAGTTCCCTAGGGATAGTATCCCCTTAGGTAATTTATTTCAATATGTTCACAAGTTTGATCTCAGCTGTCACTCAAAAGGACCAAGAAGATTTCCAAAATTAAAAATTAGAACCCAATTAATCTTCAGCATAACGTCAACACGTTTCATATTTCCTTCAGTGAGCCAAGAAATTTTGGAAGGTGACATCATGTCTGCAAAAATGTCACACCCGGCAGGAAAGATTCTTTGACTAATTAGAGTAGCCCTTTGAGGTGATACTGTGCAGGAAAAGTGGTGAAAATGTACAGTTGTCCAAAAAGGGATACGGTGGTTCACTTTTCTTCAGTGATATACAGTATTAGAGATTCATTGCTCAATAACTCACAATCTCAAGAAATTGTTCTGGTTTGGGGGATTTATGCCACATAGATTATAAAAACACTTATTTTCCTGCTTTCGCAGGATATTGTATCAATGAGAACAGAGTGAGAAAATAAATTAATAACTGCAGGGAAATCAAATGTAGACAACGGTTATTATCACTGTAGGAAAGATCATGGAATTCTTGGTTTATTGCAGTTATGGAGGGATGAACACTAATTGGTATCTCCTTTCCTGTTAATTGTCCCTGTGAGAAGGCTGAAGAAATGGTCATTCTTAAATGTGGTTAAAAAGGCAGCTTCTTGAATCCCAATGAAATGTTATATTATATTGCAATTCATTAAAAAGTTTATCAGCTTTTAGCTGAAAAATACTAGAAGTTTATCAAAATGATATTGAAAGCATAAATATTTTGTTAAAGACATTGCTTCATGTTCATCTCCTTGCAAAAACAAACAGGAAATAAAGACACGTTAATAGAGGAAATCTTTTCTTTCTCTTAAAACCAATTCTCTGTTACAGGAATATGCCCAAAAGATATACCCCAATCACAAAATCCATCTCATTCTTTTAAGAAAACAAATAAACTTTGAAAAATAACATGTGTTTACATTTTTGAAAGCTTAAGTAATTCATAAAATATACATTATGTGCTCCTCTCTTAGTTATCTTATTCTTTCACTGAGACTTGTTTGTAGATCACTCCCAAATTTGGGTCTACAGATGCCCAAACCACTTTCTAAAATTTGGTCCACCTTCCCAGTCACCTGGTGACATGTAAGCCCGTCTGCTACGGCCACACCCCTGGCTCAGCATGGTCACAGAGAAACTCGAGGTCTTCTCCAAATCTGCTTTTCTCTCTGAAGTTTTTATCACATCTGTCCTAAACTCAGGCTGAACATCCAGTCAACTCGAATGGTGATTTCGTGGTGTCACTTATTCACCTTCTCCTCATCTGCACAGCACTTTCTTCTTTCAGGCCCCTGGTGCATGCTAACTTTTGGCTCAATGATGAGAGTGTTCCCTAGACTGTCTCGCTAACTCCATTCCTTTCCTACCCATCTCTTCCAGGTCATCTTCAAATAATGGAATCTCTGTGCATTCGCCTGCATAAGCATTCAGTGACTCATCCATGTGCTGACATACGGCCCAAGTTCATTACCACAGCCTCTCAGGCCTCGCACCAGCTGCCTCTGTAGACTGCTTCCTATGACTTCCCTTTATGGACTGGAAGACACAGTTTCTTACATTGTTTTCCTGCCATGGCTGGTTTAAAGCCCTTCCTCCTCACCTGCATATCCGCATTCTGCATTCCCTCCAAGCCTCTCTCAAAGCCACCTTTTCCACTAAGCTTCTGGTCTTCAGCAACTCCCTTTTTGGAACTGAAATATTAACTAAATGGTGCCACCTCTATCACTTAACATTTTCCATCATGTGCAGCAATCATTTCTGCATTTACCATCTCTCCTTCCCCCAACCAGAAACTAAACTTCTTGAGGACAGCATCTTATCATGTATTATTTCCACTTACCTTGAGAACAAAAATAAATTACTGATTAAATTACAGATTGTTTGCATTTTGCATATTATGAATAGTGCATTTTTTTTTTTTACTTTTAGCTATAAGAAGGAATTCTAAATTCAATATTATATTTTATGGATGAAGTTGATTCTTCAATGTTTGTCTTGTCAGAAATAGTCAGTTGAAATAAAGACATCTGCAGTGCTTTAACTGTTCCAGTTCAGCTGTGATAAATAGAAAACCCACTGATAATTTCACATAAAGCTCCGAGCATTTGGTCTGCCCAAGCCTTCACTTGCACTTCTCATGCAAGAAGACTAAGTATTTTACAAAGCATGGTCTTAAAATTATGAGATTGCTCTCACAAGCCAAATGAGAAAACAAATCTTATTCAATGGATAAATGACCTATCAAAAGACTGAAAAACATAAACACATGAATAAGGGCATTATGTGAAGAATGAAAATATATTGGCTAGAAACAGCCATATGTGAAGAAAATGAGATGCTAATACATTATATATGGGGTCAGATATACCATGTAATAATAGAATTGAAGTAGATTCTAACAATCATTATCAATCATTCTCTGTTTAGAAACTCTCCCAAAAACCTGAGGAATCACCATCTAACCTCTTATAGAATATTTTTTATAATAAGGAGCTAGCAGCCTTTACAGCAACCCTTTTTGATACTTCTATAATTTCAACAGGTGTAAATGTCATAATTACATACTTGAAAACTGATCAAACTTCTGTCTCTGGTCCCATATCTTTAGAGAAAAGTGCACTTCCACTAAAATGCTTTCAAAACAATCAAGACAGTGATTATATTTACCCAAATTATTGCTTAGGCAAGACATGCCCTCCCTTCTTCAGTGTTATTAGCTGATACCCACACAGCATCCTAGTCATTACTTCCTAACATACACTCTTTTTTGTTCACTCATTTAGCATACATTTTTGAGGGGTGTGTACTTGCAAGCATTGAGCTGTAACCTGAAGAGGAGACAAAAATGAACAAGGTAATTTACTCACAAACTAATCTTTATTTCCATGTCATGACTCCAGGATATTTGCGCTGGGAATCTAAGATCACTTGCTTTTATCTGGACAATTGCAGGTATGACAGCCAACTTTGAATTATGTAGATTTGAGAATTTCTCCAAAAATGTGCCCTTGGCCAGAAGTTCCAAGAAAAACTAATATTCCATATAAAATCCCAGTGAATATTTTAAGCATGTCCTACATACTTAAACAAAGAATACATTGCTTGGTATGTGTGTGTGGCCTGGGTGCAGAGTAAATACACAAAGGCTATCTTTAGTATTGCATACGATAAGGTCGAAAGAAATGCACCATGTGTTCATTCCTGATTTTGATTTGACCACCTGTACTGTGAGAGTGAGGCCAGCAGTTGGCAAGAAGAGTCAATTTGAGCATAAGAAAACATCCAAGTGTGGCTAGGTTTTGCAGAGGAAGGGACGTTTTCCAAGGATCACATAATATGATATGTGTACCCACTCTTGGGGATGGAAACCAGTTATATATTCTGGCTTTTACTATTTTCTTAAGCCAAAGGCAGAGATGTGATGAGTCCAACTCATAAAAATTCAGGAGAACACATATATATTTTTTAACAGATGTGGTGGCCTGTTATTTCAAACAGCTGAATTAGAGCAACGTGGAGTGTAAACCCACCTCTTCGACCACCTCTCTGAAGCCAATCGCATAAATGATTTTAATTACCGCTGCATAAGTGGAAACTATAGAACAATTATTTGGGTGTTATCACAGTGTTAGCGGCTACTACTCGCTTTCCCCACTCGAAGTATGTAACAAGTGAGGTTTTTCACTTTAAACTTTCACTGGCCTGATTGTGCTGTCCCCAAAAGATCCAGTCTGAATGCTGTTCCCAGTTCCCACTTTCCCTCTCGCACCCAGCACCAGGTAAGCATTCTTCACTTATTCCCAGCCCTTCTCTCTCCTACAACATAGCAAGGAGTGATCTGATAAACTCGCGGAGCGATATTAATGATTTACGATCCCTCCCAGCAGCGTTTGCATTTTTGTAGGGGTCAAATGTGTAAAACGTTCATCTTCCGTGGTGGAATTTCAGGCATGGCTGGCATCATGGACCTGAGGACTGCAGCCTCAGTCCCTGCAAGTGTCGCCCCACAGACAGCTCTCTAGCTTGCCTGCAAGTAAAGACAGCTCTGAAGATTGTTGTTCTGTGTGATTCATAAGATGAAAACGGTTCCTTTAGGTGTTGGGTTATAAGGATGGGAGAATAGATAATAGATATGTTCCATTGCTCCAGAGTATCTGTACCACTGAAACACCTCATCTCCTCCCTCTCCTTCCTCCCACAAAAGTGCAGAGTGTTCTTTGCTAACAGCATTCTTCGCTAACAGCCAGCTCATCAGTTCAGTTGCCTGTAGAGACCTGTGACCGGTACCCTAGCCTCTGTATTTTTTAAAAACTCCAAGATAAACTTGACCCACAGACAGACGGAGAACCGCGCTGCTGGGGAGCTCACATTTCCCTCCTTTTACAGTTCTTGGTAGATGTTGGGTGACTGAATTTGATCTGTAAATGAGGTTCTCCAGGAACCAAATACTCTGATTGAACTCAACTCCATGAGCCAAAAGCATCCCCAGACTGACTCACCAGACAGCATCCTGGTCACCATTGTCATAAACAAGCTGGGCTGAATTGTTTTGACTTTTAAAAACCACAGTACTTAAGGAAGAGAGGCACCAATAGCTGATCTTCTGACACAAGCAGCTAAGAGCAAACGTCACGTAAGAGGACATGCTCTCATTTTAAACAGTTAAAATCAAGCTGATGACAGGCAAAAGATGAAGACAGATATAAATGAAATTAATATGACCTCAAGATACTCATTAAGTTGCATATTAATAAAATCAAGATACCCGTTCAACACATAAAATATTAACGTCCAGAGAGTGAGGCTGCCACGGTTGGTGTTGCCTCTGGCTATGTAAGGGGAGGATTTCTTCCCAGTCCCTTCCCTTTTTCTGTTACAATCTGTTCTCTAAATGGAAGCCAAAAATGATACTTCCAATATGGAACCAGATTATGGCTTAACTTTGCTCAAACCTTCCAATGGCTCCTTATCGCTCTCCGACTAAACACTGAGTCTTCACCAAATCCCACAATGCCCTCCTTGATCTGGCCCAGCTCTCTCTTTAGTTTTATCTCCTACCTCTCTCCCTAGAGTGCAGGTGCCCAGCAGGTGGACTTCCATGCTGGTCCAAACAAATCACTCTCCTGCCTCAGGGTCCTTGGCATTTCCTGTTTATTCTGCCTCAGCTTCAAGGCTTAATAAAATCAGCTGGTAGATTTAGTCTTCTGTTCCAACGTGATTTCATCACAGGGTTTTTCTTGACCAGTCCATATGAAACGGCACTCCCTGCTTCTCACTCAGATTTATTTTTTTTCACCGCACTTAACTCTGGCTAACCTCCATTATGTGTCTTCTGTCTCTTTCCCAGTAGAATTCGAGAGCAGGAACCATGACTCTTATTCACTTGCTGTGTCTTTAAGGCACATCACGATGTTCAACACACAGTTGGTGTTCCACATTAGTTATTAATAAAACAATAAATAAAATGACCACCATCGTATGCCTAACGCATAATTTCATTTTTTAACCCTTACAATTATTTTGTAAATGTCATTAACCCCAAACTCAGAAAGGTTAAGAAATTTGCCTGAAGTAATTAACAAATAGTGGAACATTGATAAAAATGTCAGCTTGCCAGTCTCCAACATCCACAGCCCAGTTCACCACACTCTGCTGACTAATACACAGAAAGGAAAAATCGCAAGACGTTTATGCAAATGCAAACATCTCGGGAAAATATCCTTCTGTTTATTATGTATATGAACCTCCAAAGGAAATCTGAAAGCTGTTTGAAACTGTAAGGTTTCTCAGAACCTTCTATAGAATCTTGGGTCTACACAGGTTTATAGCTTTCCAAGGAAAAGAAAGGTTGCTTGCAACCAGGGAGCCTTAAGAGCTCACTTTGTTTTCAGAAGGGGAAGAATAAAACAGAAAGAAAAAGAGAGAGTAAAAGAAAGGAAAAAGAAATACTTCCCCTACCAGATGCACTGAAACAGAACTGTCAAATGCAGCAAAATCTTGTAAAATGTTCCTCTGCTGTAGGCCATAGAATAGAACTGTAATAAACTCTGACCCATAAAAAGTCATGTAAACATTATAACCTGTTTTTACTAGCCCTTTAAGCATGGGGAGCAATTGATCTAAAACAGCTTGGCTCTCTTCAGTTCCCAAGTCTCCATTAGAACTCAGCCTCCAACATGGGTGTTCAAATGCCTCTGGCACCGAAAGCCAAAAATAGGAACGAGCTAGAAAATTGCAGCTATTTAGCTATTTGCCCTGGGCAGATGTTTGATATTTCCAAGAGCAAAACAGCCGAAAGGAAAACTCCCAAGGAAAAGCACCTTTGCAGTACCTGTTTCCATGGACTGACTTCATCTACGTCCTGTGTCCATAAGCAAAATAAATATCCATGTCATCCTCAGCTGCTGGTTTTCGATATCCCTAGAAATCACACTAAGAAAGGTTTTGATGCAGTGAAAGTCACCGTATCAATGCCTCAGGACAGATAAGGTCTGACTCTCTCCCTACGGCTAAAATGCTTTACCGTATGAAATATAAATGTGGAAAAATTCAAGTAAGATTTTTACAGGTGTCAACATGAACACTCATTCTATTACATATTTGTGGAATGCTAAGCTAAGCCTGCCTTGCAAATATCTTTTTCTTCTACATTCCTAGAATCTACAGGGAGAGCTAGGGGGAAATTAGGCAGGAAGCCCAGCGGTGCCTCAGCAGATTGTAAATTGTGACATCTTTCTAATCGTGTTTTTTTGATTGTCCTTCCAAGGGATTGAGTGTCTGAATTTACCTCAGCTCAAAGGTGGATGGTCTTGGCTAAGAGCAGATGGGGACAACCATTAAGTAAAGGCACCCTGAGGTGGACGTAGGCTCAAGGCAGCAAAACGGTCTCATGATGAATCTATCACTGCCCATTTCCGCGTCTGTAGCTTCACACTGTGGATGGATTGACTGCCCAGTTCAGCACTTCAGTGCAGTTCAGCAAATACACTTTCAGTACCCTCCTGCAAAGAGCCAAGGGCATTGCTAGATGTGGATGAGTGATACAAGCCCAGCCCTCAAGGAACTTAGAAAACCTAGGAGTGTCCCAGGTCGGGACTGGGACCTGATGCCAATTCAGACACTCTGGGAGTGCCGGATAAAGGCAACGTTGGATGCCAGAAGCAGAGATGTCAAAAGTGCTTGCTCAGTAGTCACAGTAAATTGCTATTGGTGGAAAAAGTCAAGAGAAATTAGAAATTAGTTTCTTTTTCTTATTCTAACTTATGAATTGTGAGAATTTTCTAAAATCCTGAGAAAAACATCAAAATTTTTGTCTAACACATGTGTTTTACATAAATACGTGTATGAATAAATTTCTTAGTTGGGACAGTAACTTTCCCTAAGGAAGATTTATATTTCAGATTTTAAAAAGGATTGGAAACCTGAATGCATCTCTATTATTTTTAAGCACACTGACAATTTAGCAACATGCCTTACTGGATTTGAAGGGGGAAAGCATTTTCTTCCACCTTCTGGAATCCCACAAGCAGTCCCTGGGGGCTTAACCAGAAACAGAAAGATTATGTCTTCCATATAAATAGTGTCTATAGATTACTCAAACAGACCAATGCATTTGATCTTCAAAATAACCCTGGAAAATTAGCCGATTAACATTTTATCTTCATTTTTTTTTAGATATGCAAAACTGAAGATAAGTTATTTTTATGAAAATTGCATACACGGCCAGGTCCTCAAACTCTGAATGTTATGTTTAATATGGCAGATTAGATTGTAGACATTCCTGCTCCTCCATTTCTGGTCCTGCCTACCCTTCTCTTTTCTGACCATTCTTCTTGAACAAAAGCAAGTGAAGTGAAGGTGGCACCTTCTCAGAGAGGAGAGCTTCCACCTAGAACTCCACCACTTAAAGCATAGCCTGGACCAGGCGTGGTGGCCACACACATGTAATCTCAGCTCTTTGGGATGCTGAGGCAGGTGGATCACCTGAGGTCAGAAATTCGAGAGCAGCCTGACCAACATGGTGAAACAGCATCTCTACTAAATACAAAAAAATTAACTAGGTGAGATTGAGTGCCTGTAATCTCAGCTACTTGGGAGTCTGAGACAGGAAAATTGCTTGAACCCAGGAGGTAGAGGTTGCAGTGAACTGATATTGCATCACTGCACTGCAGCTGGGGCAACAGAGCAAGACTCCATCAGAAAGAAAGAAAGAAAGAAAGAAAGAAAGAAAGAAAGAAAGAAAGAAAGAAAGAGAGAGAGAAAGAAAGAAAGAGAGAGAAAGAGAAAGAAAGACTGAAAGAAGGGAGGGAGGGAAAGAGAAAGGGAGGGAGGGAGGCAGAGAGGAAGCAAGGAAGGAAGGAAGGAGAGAAAGGAAAAGTCTGATATTCTAGCTAACCATAGTGGGCATCATTACTTCTATTTTCTCAAAATAAAGAAATGGTAATATATTTGTCATTGCACTTGCATTTTGATTTCAGCTGAAAGAATAATTCAGAGAGTTAATAATTAAAGTCAAATAAAAATAATTAGCTGTCATACACTGAGAGTTTGCTCTGCACTAGGCATAAATAAAAATGCTTTCCCTGAACTTCACAACACATATATGAAATAGGTAACACAATTATTCCCATTCTACGGCAGTGGAAACTGAGGCAGACAGAGGTTAAGTAACTTGTCTGTGGTCACACAGCCAAAAATTGTTGAGAAGAACAGGCTTTATGCTGATCCCTTCCAGTTCTTAATCTCTTTACTGTCCTGAAAGCACCACGCCCAAGGAGCATAGATGAATAGTCATCAGACATATAATTTGTGCACAGAGGTTGAGACTGAGCCTAAGAACATCTAGGATTAAATAAATACATGAAGCCTTTTTCTCTGCCATGAGGAAAAAAAATATGTCAGGAAAACTGTTGGGCAGAGAAGTTCTCTATACAAACTGAGTTCCATATAAGTTGGAAATGAGAAAAGGGGTTATCCTTCTACAGGAGGGTAAGGATGAAAAGGCAGCAGGGAAGCAAGAGAGAAGTAGGCTAAGAGAGAAGCCCTGTATTTCATGGCAAGACCCCCAAACTCCCTTTTAACAACATTCACCCTTCAATGTCAAGTAACATGTTCATTAAGTAATGGGTCCAGAACAGAATGGGGGTGCAGCACACAGCCCATTGACTGCCACCTGTCTGGGTGGAAGCCCTGGGGAAGAAGACATGAAGCTAGCAGGTGCTTCTCTCCCTCTTTCAGGGGGTACTCTTCTTAGCACAGAAAAACAGTGCCTCTCAGCACTTACCCAACCCCACTCTACAAATAGAATAGATAAAATTGGCTATAGAAGGATAGTGCTTCTATCCTCCCACTGGACATGCCTTAAATTCTTAGGAAAAGAGAAACCGATCATGATCCCTATCAAACAGAAAGATGTTGTACTATTCTGTTCTCACACTGCTAATAAACACATACCTGAGACTGGGTAATGTACAAAGAAAAAGGGGTTTGATGGACTCACAGTTACATGTGGCTGCAGAGGCCTCACAATCATGGCAGAAGGCATAGGAGGTGCTGAGGGATGTCTTACACGGCTGCAGGCAAGACAGGATGAGCCAGTTGAAAGGGAAAACCCCTTATACAGCCTCCAGATCTCATGAGAGTTATTACTACCATGAGGACGATATGGGGGAACCCACCCCTATGATTCAAATATCTCCCACAGGGTCCCTCCCACAACACTTGGGAATTACGGGAGCTACAATTCAAGATGAGATTCGGGTAGGGACACGACCAAACCAAATCATTCTGCTCCTGGCCCCTCCCAAATCTCACGTCCCCACATTTCAAAACAAATCATGCCTTCCCAACAGTCCCCCAAAATTTTAACTCATTTCAACATTAACTCAAAAGTCCACAGTCCAAAGTCTCATGTAAGACAAGGCCAGTCCCTTCCACCTATGAGCCTGTAAAATCAAAAGCAAGTTATTTACTTCCTTGATACAATGGGATACAGGTATTGGATAAATACAGCCATTCCAAATGGGAGAAAGTGTCCAAAATAAAACAGCTGCAGGCCCCAGGCAAGTCCAAAATCCAATAGGGGCAGTCATTAAACTTCAAAGTTCCAAAATGGTCTCCTTTGACTCCATGTCTCACATCCAGGTCACAGCGATGCAAGAGATAGGTTCCCATGGTCTTGGGCAGCTTTGCCCCTGTGGCTTTGCAGGGCATAGCCCCTTCCTGGCTGCTCTCATAGGATAGAATTGAGTGCCTGCAGCTTTTCCAGGTGCACAGTGCTAGCTATCGGTGGATCTCCCATTCTGAGGTATGGAGGACGGTGGCCCCCTTCTCACAGCTCCACTAGGCAGTGCCCCAATAAGGACTCTGTGTGGGGGCTTCAACCCCACCTGAGACTTGGTAATTTATAAAGAAAAAGTGGATTAATAGACTCACAGTTGCACATGGTTGAGGAGGCCTCGCAATCACAGCAAAAGGCTAAAAGCATACCTTACATGGCCACAGACAAGACAGAATGAGAGCCAAGCAAAAGGGAAAACCACTTATAAAACCATCAAATCTTGTAAGACTTATTCACTACCATGAGAACATTATAGGGGGAAGCTCACTCCCCCTTTGCCTTCAACCTTGACTGGAAGCTTCCTGAGGCCTCTCTGGAAGCAGAAGCGGCTATGCTTCCTGTACAGCCTGCAGAACTGTAAGCCAATTAATTCTCTTTCTGAAATGAATTACCCAGTCTCTGGTATGTCTTTACAGCAGTGGGAGAATGGACTAATAAGCATGGTATTGTGAGTTTATGTTTGCTTTTGTGTTGTTGTGTAGTGGTTTTTAGGGTTTCCAAAGCATCAGAACATGCGATGTGGGCAGATTCATTCAGGAAGAGGCAGTGGACAGAACACATGAGAGTTTGTGTGTGGTTCTAACAGACATTGAGCTGGGTTGCTGACATGTACAAGGAACCAGACTGTGCCAAGTCAGAGTTATTATATCCAGTGATGAGGGTAGCCTGTGAGGAACCTGAAGGAGCCTTCGAGTGGAGGCTTGAAATCTCCTCAAGAGGACATGTAGACAAGGCCCATTTGCATTTCACTGGCCCAACAAAATGTGGCAATGACTCTGTTGCCATTAAAAAGTTCCACAAATCGTGTACACCCAACGCTTCAGATGAGCGTCTGAAGTATATCAAGGTTTACATGAAAACATTGCTCGACATCTTTTTTTGGTGTGTTTTCAATTCTTTCTGCATCCTGGATCCTTTTTCAAGTTAACCTTGCTCTCACCAGTGGCAGAAAAGAAAATCTCAATCCTGCCCTTCCCTAGAAACTGACCGTGGGAGGGGGTGCCCTCCCATCTCTGAATCTCAGCACGTGTGAAAGAAACATCAACACGCAAAGGCTGGGCATATCCACCACTTGCTTACAGCTGGGAATGTGGCCAGACTGGGCTTTTAGAAAGTGCGGAGGAGCCTGTTCATCTCCTTTCCCTCTAATCCGTGAATCAACAGAATTTAGAGGGCAGTGGCATAAGGTCAGGTGAGGTGGCAATGTCTTCTCACTTAGGACCTCAGTTAGCATTGGGAGTCTTGTCACGTCTCTGCTTCACACTGGTTATTTGTAAGACTCAAAAGACATCCAGCTTTGTCTTTACTACCAAACGGTGAAAAGTGAAGAAAAGATAAAGGCTAACACCGGGTGTTTACTAGGCCACAGACACTGTTCTGAGAGCATTATACATATGAACTCCTAGGGACATCTATCAGTTCTCCCCAGAGAGATCCAGGGCTTTAAAGAAAATTCAAGTTAACCAATCTACTCTGCTCAATTCTCTCTGTGTCCCGTTGTGTTAGGGTTAGTGGGATACCATCCCTTCAGATGGCTTAGAAAAAAATTTTAGAAATTCATTTCTAATTAGAGAGTCATAAAATTTAGATGCCTCTCTAGGTTTAATGTGTCGACTAAAATAATGAGAACTTTCACAGCTTAATATAAGGTAAATCAGCACCTTAATCTAGGAAATAGCTAACTAGTAAAAATAAATAAAAACCTTGATGAGGAATACATGTCGTATATGAATGAAGACCTAAAGTCAGGGGTAATTCTAGAGAGCCCATGGCTAGCCTCACGAGGGTGGAGGTTCCCTTTGGAGCAGGGAATAGAAAGACAGATTAGGAGAGGCAGATTCCACCATTATGCAGGTCTTGAAATTACTGGGATCAGAAGTTCCCTAACTAGAGAGTCATCGAATTTAGATGCCTCTCTCAGTTTAATGTGTTGGCCATCTGTCTTGGTGTGTTCAACGTGTGACCAATCTGCCTCTGGGTTTCTGGAAGGATCAATTTTATTGACAGCATTCCTCATTTAAGAGCAGTTATTCTATGGCACAGCTGAATTTTCTGTGATCGTACTCAGAGATTGGGCACACTGGCCAGGCTCTTATGCTGCGGGATGCAATCCCAGCACAGTGCAAAATGGGCGCTTTCATGCCATTTTATACCGCTAGAGCCTTGCAGTAGAAATGAATCAAACGAAACAGCAGGAACCCGAAACTGTTGTTTCTGCAAAGGAAAAGCAGCCTGGAATTTACTCCCACATAGTTTACTCATCTGAAAGCGCCGGCCCGTAATCACCGTGTTTACGCTGCCTGTCTGTACTCCCATGATACTGCAGCTCGCAGCTCAGAACTGCTCACACCCCCAGTGCTTCCAGCCCAGCATCCAGGCTCTTTCATCTCCCGTCAATTATCTCTACCTTAGTTTCAACAGCTTAGCAAGCTGAGTTCATGAGACACAGAGTGGGTTTATCAGAATAATTCCAAGTGTGCAGAGAACGACAGAGAGACAAGAGGAATGCTTCTCAGACTTACTGGTTTCCTCCCAGGATTTGCTTGACTCTAATTATTGGAAGACCTCCAGGGGCCAAGACTGCCTGGGCTTGTCAAGGGATTTCTTTTTCTACCAGGGAACACCACCACCCAGACACTAAATCAGACGAGAGCTAACATTTTCACAGCAATAAATCTCTGGAACAAAAGAATGAGTTGGAAAACTTTCATTGCATTCTTCTTTTTTGGTGGAAAGAAATTATTTATAAGAACTAAATTAGGTAGAGTAAAAATTTAGTAAGTTTTTTTTTTTTTTCTACTCCCTATTTTTCTCCATTCTATGCTAGTAAAAGCAAATTCCTCTGATAGTCTGCAATTTCTTTCTTTTGTTTCTCTGTGTGTGTGCTGTTGAGTTATTGTTTTCGTTGTGTTGGGAAGTTTCTTCAGAAAAAACTCTTTGGAATATCAGATTTTAAATTATAAAATCTGGCATACGAGATAACAAATGCTTTTGTTTTTAGGTATCACAGTATGCTCAGATGTTGTAGGAATATGTGATTGCAGTTTCCGGGACAGTTCTGCAAAAAAATAATATAAAATCAGGAGAGTTATTTTCAAATTTCTGTTCCATTCTTAGAATTGGGCTTCCTGTAAGATGGTCTCATCTTCACTCACCTCTCCAGCTACACTGACAATGTACGCTCGGGTTTGGAGCTCCCTAGCTGAAGTCCTGTGCAGCGGAGGGGTACTTGTCTCTTCCTCCCGAGTGTTTCTCATTCTGTGGCCAGACAGCAAGAAGAGAGGATCAAATTAAATAGACTTACATTAGAGCAAAATTAATTAATATACAACTAAATGGTTAATTCGCATCCAAAGTAGTTGTAGCATGAGAAAACAGTGTTAACTTAAAGATTGACCATAAAATACCTGGAACGAGGTTCCTGAAAAGGCACTAAAACTGTTAACTTAAATTAAAGGTCGTAGATGATGCCCTTCTCAACGCTGTGTGCAGTTAATCCTCTAGTCATCTTACATCCCAGTCCAACCAAAATGTCGCTGGTATTTTTGCAAAAACCAAGCTCCGATTTTGGCAGAATGGATTAGAAGACTTTATTAACCACTCTGCCTTTATGGTAACTGATTAATACCATATAAAAAGCAAATCTTCGTGAAAGCAGCATCCAAGCCTTCAAGTCAAATAAACTTATGCTTGTTTCACTTCTTTTTAAATATTATATTCTCACACTATTGCTTTTCGGGCTATAAAATTCGGCAGTAAAAGACAATTGGCTTATAGATAGGTCCCTGACACATACTGTACCAAAATGATCCCATAAAATAGATGGTATTTTAAGCTTTTATGATTAACTTTAATTAAGTTTTGCTTGGCTGTCATATAAAAGGTATTTGAAGTCTTAATTGCATTTATTTTGTATTTTTCACATTACTATTTCTTAAGAAATAATATAATATTAAGTTAAACCCATGGTTTCATTCAACTGGTGTTCTATTTGGAAATGCATTGCAATATTTATAGAGTCTAATAGAAAAGGATAATGTAACAGGCCATTAAAAACTACACTGTATCAGAGATTCCATCTCTGCTAACACCTTGGGTGGGCTGGCATGAAACACAAATTATGCTATTAAATCCGGAAAGATTTGAAGAAAATCCGAAATGAATTCTAGCTATTCAAGACTAGCTTTAAATGACTTTTAAAAATAAAAAAAAAAATCAAACATTTATATAAGTTAAATATCATCTGTTGAACGGATTGATGTCATGTGAATACATTAGAAACTAGAGAATTTCAGATCCTAAGACTTACAGCTATTCAATACCACTCATGGGTGTATGGGAAGATTGACATCACAGGGATCCAGAAACAAAACTGATGGGGAAGTGGCTCATTTTTAAAGAATTTCTTTTTCATTCAAGGAAGGGTGAAAGAGACGAAATAATTATTTTTTTGTTTCTTTCTGTTTTAGAACTTCACAAAATTCTCAGTTTCTTAAAGCAGAAAGATCGTATCATTATTTTTAAAAATTAAACCTCTTCATCATTCCTTCTTGACCACCTTTGGGCCTTGGGGAGCTGAGGTTTTCCTCGCTCTTTCTGTGGGCTGGAACTGTGATTATAAAAGGATCAAAGAATGGCAAGCTACCCCTTGACAGCCCAAGCACCTAGAGAAGGGTTGCATGGCTAAGTGTGGAAGGAGACAGAGCTGCTTTGTGACGTCTCTTCTAGTGGCTCCTTTCTCCAATACAAGACAGACTAGCAGCTCTTCCCCTGGCCCTCCTCCAGCTATCTGTCCCACGCCCTTGACCTCCTAAGACCTAACTCCCTTCTACTAAACACTGAGAAAGTGTCACCCAGAGTTAACATATTTCTGAGAACGCTCCATCTATGACCCTTGCATAGTCAGAAGCGTGGTTTGGAAGCGATAGTCCACACAGGCCCTGTGCTGTAGGGGACTGGGCCGGACATAGTACTTCCAAGTCCAGTTCTCTCATTTATGAAGCCAGTAGCACCCCTTACAGATGAGGACCACACCCTACAGCCACACTCAGGTCCGTACCCAGAAAACTCCCTGGGGGAAACAAATAGAGATGCAGAGAGCCAGGCCTCAAGTATTCAAGATGCAACCGAAAAGGCTTGATTTTGTCTCTTCTCTGCCAGATATTTCCTTTGGACCAAGACTCCACAGTGAAAAACGTTTGAATACCAAAAATCCTTTTAATGCCTCAGAGGAATAGTGAAGGCAGAGTTGTGAGGCAGCCAGGGCTCCGAAGTTAATCGTTTCAGCGGTGTAGCTTGGCTCCACAGTGCATGAGCTGTGGGGATTGCAGGTGCCATTACTATAGAAACAGAAAACTGCCTTCGCCTCTCAGTAAACAAACGAGTGCATGTGGCCAAAGTCAGGGACTCCTTCTGCACCTCGCCTCACCAGCAGGTCAGAGCTTCCCTGGATTGGATTCGACTCTCAGCTGGGTGGCGAACTGAGGACAGCTGCGGAGCCAGAGAGAGAGGAGGGCTCAAGCTGAGCTGGTGGGATCGCACCCATGTCTGAGACACGCCTTGCCCCTCTTGTGGCAAGCTGTAAATCTCCTCTTGTTTGAATAAATGCTGGATGAGGCAGTTATTTTCCCTCTTGGTCAACCCACAAAGAAGAAAATCAAGCCAGATACAGTGGCTCTGCCTGTAATCCCCATCCTTCCAGAGGCTGGGACTGGAGAATCATTTGAGGTCAGAAGTTTGAGACAAGCCTGGGCAACACAGTGAGACCCCATTTCCATAAAAAGAAAGAAAAGAGGAAAATCAGCTCAAATGTTTCACAAGGGAGGACATAGATAAAATTGGAAGTCGGGACATCATCTCTTAGCCGAGTGACTCTTATGAAGGACAGAAGTCTGGGGGTTTGCCCTGGAGTGCACATGTGTGTCCCTACAGGGAGACACACAGTGACTGGCACATGGAGTATGCTCCATAGAAATTGTGGCTGAAGATGGTCGTGGATGGCTGGCCTAGTTCTGAGGAGGGACTGTTACTTGTTGGCCTCTCAAGTCACCTTAGGTAGGAATTGACCGATTTTTATTTAGCAGATGAAACTTGCTGGAAAGGATAAATATCCAGACAGATAGCAATCTACAGACCAATAGTAACTGCCACACAAAGAATGGTCATAAGTCTAAAATTCATTAAATTAAAAAAAGACACAGCATGCATATCGAGCTGAAAGCTAAGAACCATCTCCTCTGTCAAAACACACTTTGTATGGGATGTGCTGTAAGAAAACACACGATGATTAACAGAGTCTTTGTACATCTGCAGTTAACTTTAGTACTGGAAGCTTTTTTAATACAAGCACAAATTAGTTTCGAGTCCTCAGTTGGGGGGAAGAAAAGTAAATAGGTCCAATATGGAAATTCAAAGCAAACAGCAAGAGAGAAGTTCTGAGGTCCAAGGATAGGAGATTCAATAAACAGCCAGCCGTCAGTTATCAATAATACCCTGGCATTCGTGCTTCGCTCTGGCTACATGCACCCTGCATGTTTTATTCATATCAAGCATTGGGATATTATCCTCTTTTAACAACCGAACTATACTTGCCAATTCATTTTTAATCAGTGGACAAGTGCAATTCTCCAATTTGTAGAATTTGTTTGCCAGTATTTCTACAACTATGGCTATTGAAATTTCTGTATGTGTATTTTTTGCTGACCCTTCAAGCTCCAAATATTTTCAATACCTCCTACAGGATTATAAAGAAATGAGGCTTCCAATAGGAATTTATTGTCAAATAGATTCAGCAATATATCAGTTTTATCAATAGTATATCAACCTTAGCAAAGAAAATAAAATCCTCTGCCTGCATTTTTAGTGCCCAGTTGGTAACTGGCCAGATGGAGTCTAAGCCAGGGCTTAGGTAGATTTTGAAATAGGTAAGTTTCCTAGTCTTTTCTTACGAAAGTAGTTCTCTCATTATAAATTCCTTAGCTTTGACATAAGAGGCTTCAGAGCCAAAATAAATACGTTTTTGATAATGGGGTAGATCACCATTTCTACCGGAATGGGAATTGCGAATGTTTGAGCCAAAGGTCCCAAACTTTTCTGCGGTTTCCACACCAGATCCTTAAACCCTGAAACAAGCCTCAGCAAAAGCAGCATCTTTTGTTACTTCCTCTACCTATTTATTTGACTTCACTCTGCTCTAGCATTAGCGAGGCGTCACACCGATTCTGGAGGCGTGTAACACGCCCTTTAACTGTGCCACCCTCAATCAGATGCCTTCTTTACTCGAGAAACAGGAGTGGCCGGAAGGCTCCCTGCCAGCCTGGGCCTCGCCTCAGAATGGATCAGCGGCAGGGGTTTGGGGTAACCATTTCTCCAGGCCCAGGCCTGTCATTCTGAAGTTGGCTGCCTAAGGAGAATCGGGAGCTTACTCTCTCGGAGTAATTAAGTGTCAGGACCAGAAGGTCAGGCAGCATCGTCTTCTCTAGCCAAAACCACTTGGAACCATCGCTCTGCGATTTATGATTTCATTGCTGGCCAAACACTGGGACCCCGGCTATCTTAACTCATTCCAGCCACACTCCAAAAAGCTAATCTCTGTCTTTCTAGCGGCATCTCTTCATTTGTGGAGTATCACACCTTCTCAGCATGAAGCTCACCAAATACGTCGATTGAAATTACTGATGCCGGCTTGTTGCAAGGTCCATAAAATGTGGCTTCCTTCTTACCCCTCTTGGAATAACTTTTACTATAACCTATGAAGGCGTTATTGCAGAAATCACTGCAGCAACATGTCATATTTTAACTACTGATGTATTTTTAGCAAGAGCATTTGAGTGAGCTATTGGCATCTTCTTGTTAAACCAGATGAAAAACTGGCTACCTGAGCACCCCACAGTTAAAGTCTTCTCCTGAGTTATCTTGTGGATTTCCTCTTAAAGGGAAACAAAGATAAAACCTGTTTTATTCTTGCAACCAACAAACCACAAAATATCTTGTTTGTATTTCTACCCAACTAAATCATATCAAAATGGCATTTTATACTTTAATGAATACCAAATTGGACAATCAGCTCTCAATAGTTTACATAGTTTCTTTAGCTCCTTAAGTCTAATTACAATTTTCATTAATGGGAATAAAAGTATTAAGCTAAAAATGTAAGGGGAAACCTACAAGAGAAATAATTATCCCAACAAATTTTAAAATTAAAAAAATTAAAATTAAATTTTAACTTGTTTTAAAATTAAACAAATTAAATTTAAATTTAAATTTAAACAAATTAAAAATTATCACAACAAATGTTAGTACTTTTTTTGGATTTATGAGACCATGAAGATATGCTTCTATCTTATATTCTGAAAGTTTTATGTATTTATTACAATTTTTCTTTTAATACAATGGAACTAATTTGGCTATGTTGTAAGATAAGTGTCAATTTCATTTTTCTTATACAGGTATGCAAGGTTCTTATCACCATTTGTTGGGAACCCAGTCATCTCCTTGCTTCCACAGTGCCACTTCTGAAAATGTACACACATGTTTTCTCATTGAGCTGCTAACGTCTGTCCTCTCCTTGACTACCCTGCCTTTGTTACATCAGTTTCATAATAATTCTTGATATTTGTTAGACCAAGTCTTCCCACTTGATTCTTCCATTTCATGAATGGCTTAGCTATTCTTCGCCCTTTTATATAAAACACGTAAATGGACAGTTTTATCTAAACTTTGAATTTAGCATTTTAAGTTCTACCAAAAACCTACTGGAATTCTTATTGGATTACATTGAATCAATCTGGGAGATCTGATGTCCTTAAAACACGAGCCTAGCCAACTTATATAGATAGGAGATATCTGTCCATTTATACAAGCCATTTTGAATGCTGAGCAATGAAGCTTTATGATTTCTTTTATTAAAAAATTATCCCAACAAATTTTAATATTTTGTTGGATTTGTTCCTACATTATATAGGAATATATAATAGTATATGAAATAGACTTGTGATATGACCATAAATGGTCTCTGTTTTTAAAAAAATCAGTAATATTTATTAAAATTTTACAAATACTTTAATAAAATGCAACAATTAATTTTTAGCCTTAGTTTTAAACAATAAATGCCTACCTACCATAATGCTCTAGGTGGATCTTGAAAGTGCAGTCACATCAAATGCAAAGTCATGTTACTATGAGGTTAACCAAATGACTGAGGAAGCCAATGGAGCCAGCAGCTCTAGAGGTCAAAACTGAATGCCTATGGTGCTACATATAGGCTTGCCTTAGCATTGGGGCTCATTGTCTCATCAAAACACGGCATATATTTTTGCAGACCAAATAAACAGGCATGAGTTTGCAATGATACCAACAAAGTAAGCTGTAATTTTGAATTCTAATTTTCACGTGCAGTTAAAGAAATCTAAGTTTCAAAACAGTGAGATTCTGTTTTTTACCTGACAATGATACATGGTGACGGGAGTACAGAAAACAATGCTTCTCATTGACTGGTGCCAGTTTTGGAAATTGGTGCAAACTTTTTAGCGAGCAACGTAGTAATTTCTATCAAAATGTAATATGCTCATACTCACCGTCCTGGCAATTCCACTGTTAGAAATGTACACCACAGATATACTCTGAAATGTACGCAAAGAGTATAAAACAAGGATGCTCGATGTGGCTGAAGTGTTCGATCCTCCTACATGGACAGATGTACAGTGTTGTGTATCCATATGAAGCATGCTTATACAGATAAGACTGAGATAGACCATATTTACAGATAGTAAGTAAATAAAATAAAAAGCAATGAACATAGTATTCTCCTGTGGAGTTTACCTTTTTAAAAAAGATGAGATAGACAATGGGTGAGTGCTCCAGAGAAACAGAACCAACAGCATACAATAGGATACAGATATATACATAGAAAGAAATTGAGAAGAGAGGAAACGAGACAGAGAGAGATTTTAAAGAATGGGCTCGTACAATTACAGAGGCTGGCAAGTTCAAAATCTGCAGGGCAGGTTTGAAATGCTGGCAGTTGTTCATGTTGCAGCCCTGAATCCAAAGGCGGTCTGAAAGCTGAATTCCTTCTTCTTCTGGGGACCTCTGTCTTTTCTCGGAAGATCTTCAACTGATTAGATGAAGCCCACCCACATCATGGAAGGTCATCTGCTTTGCTCAAAGTCTATTGATTTAAATATTAATCGCATCTATAAAATACCCTCATAGCAGCATGTAGACTGATACCTGACCAATCAACTGGGTGGCATGGGCTAGACAAATTGATACATAAAATTAATCATCACAGATAGGTAGATAACTAGATAGATAGGCGGGCAAAAGAGATACAGAGCAAGACACAGAGATACATAGATAAAAGATAGCTATATATATATATATATATATATATATATATATATATATATGTATTTAGATAGAATACAGATAGTGTATTACTTCATTCTCGTGGTGCTATCAAGAAACACCTGAGACTGGGTAATTATGAAGAAAAGAGTTTTATTTGGCTTACATTTCTGCAGGCTGTTCAGGAAGCATGGTAGCATCTGCTCGGCTTTATCATGGTGGACCTTGAAGAGGAAGCAGGCAAGGCTTATATGGCTGGAGAAGGAACAAGAGAGACAGAGTGGGCAGGAGCCACACACTTTTCAGCTCTCGCGAAAACTCTGAGTTTTCTATCTGAGAATAGCACCAAAGGAGAAAATCTGCCCCCGTGATCCAATCACCTCCCACCAGGCCCCACTTCTATCACTCAGGATTCAAATTTGACATGAGATTTGGTATAGCCTAGGAGATACGGCATGGCCCGGTGCTCCTGGGCTACAAACCTGTACCGCATGTGAATGTACTGAATACTGTAGTCAACTGCAGCATCCTGAAAAGTATTTGTGATTTTAAAGTAAACATATCTAAACAGGGACGACGCAGTAAAAACACAGTATGAAAGACAAAAAAAGAAGGTATATCTGTGTATGGTGCTCAGCTTAGTCAGCCCCCACCCCCCAACCCTCCCCACCCAACCCACTACTGAGACCCATAGCACTGACTTCTAGTCCTGAGCCCCTCCTTCCATTTCCCATGTATCTTTTTTATTCTGGCCTCTGTGATCTCACACTAATGCAAATAACCTTTTTCTGGTTTCCCTATTGTTAATTCATCCTATCCAGTGATGATAGGTAAGGCGTTCTCAAAGGTATCTTCTAGTATGTCCCTTCTTTCGTTAGACCCTTCGGTGCTTGCCCAAGATATACCAGATTAAGTATAAATTGCTCACTCTTGCATGTTAGAGCCTCCACCATATGGCACCAACTCCCTTTCCAGTCTCAGTTCACACATCTCCTCTACAAGTACCAACAGGGTGGCTCACTGCTCATCAAAAGTGGGCTATGCATATGGCCCGATGCCTTTTTCTCATGCTGTCACCTCACTTGGTGAGTTCTCCTCCAGAATGTTCCTCTAAAAAAGCTCACTCTTCTTTCAAAGCCTGTCTGATAGCCTACAACATTCACAAATTTTTTTCCGGTTGACCCAACAGGACGTATTCACTTTCCCATCTGAATCTCTGCAGATGTTCATAGTACCTCTTCTGTCAGGTTCCACATCATCCCCTGGTATAGCCCGTGTCGTGTTAATAGTATCTGCTTTGCCAGATTGTCATCTTAATGATGGCAGAGCTTTAGTCATATTCTTCTGCACACCCTCTATGATATTTAGCACAGCCATGTGCATTTTAGACGTTCTTAGTTATTTGTCTAAATGAGTAGAAACAGTGAGCTGACTTGCTTACTATCTTAGCACTGTTTCTCACCATTCTTGTCTTAAATAATTGGTTTCTCAACTGGGCTTTTGACTCATGTCTCTCCAACCCATTCTCTACCTGGTGCAAACGTCTCTTTCCAAACACACGTCTGATCACGCTGACCCTGACTGAGAACTTGGAACAGCTCCCATTGCCTGTAGGATGGGCGCAAACTCCTCGGTACGGCACACAAAGCCCTCTGTATTCTGGCTACTGTGGTTTGTCTCAGCAGTCCTCCCTCCAGCCCTGTTCTTGCGAAATGCTGTTTCCAGTTCCAGCTGTCACACCGCTCCTTGCCCCACATCTCCCGTACCTTTGCTTCTACTGCTGCTTCTGCCAGGAACGCCTCTGCCCAGCCCTCGCCACCTGCAACAGCTGTTTACCTCTCCGCACTGTACAAGGAGGGCCCCTGGCCTCCCACACCGTGAGCCTCCTTTGCAGATGCTGCTGTCACAGCTCCTGTCATATTTTGCTGTGTTGACTTTTCATGTCCGAATCCAGCTGCTCACAATGAACACAGAGAGCAAAATGGACTGTTTTAGAGTCCTTTGCATTTCTGATAGTGCCTGACAATGGAAGAAGTTAATGAAAACTATCTTGCCCAATGGCTGATGCATGGATGAATCCAAACCAAAAAACCAGTCTACTCTAGTCATCCATTAGAAGAGTAAGATGTTTGTTTCATAGCTTATGGATGTCAGTGTTTGAAATGCCGCCATCAAAACCTGTTTATTTTGTGAGACCTGAATATCTGACGAGAGAGAGAGACCAATCGAGTGTGTTGATTTTCCAGTTTAGTGCCATTTTCAGCTTTCTATTTAAAAACTTTTAAAGCCTTGTTATATTTTTCCCTGACTTGGTCAACAGGATATTCTGAAAATGTTGCTCTCCTTCTATATTGCAGTTATCATGATGGGAATACATGTGAATGTGAGTTTTAATTAATTTATGCCTGCAGGTACCATAAAAGAATCATGCGCTACTGTGACACACCACAGTTCCTCTTTCTCTCTGCTTCCAGCAAGTTTCCTTTCCTTTTTTCTTTATTCCCTTCCCCTCTTTTCTCTTCTCTTCCCTTCCCTTATCCTTCCTCCCTTCCTTCCTCTGTTAATTCCTCCCTCCCTCCTTTTATCCCTCTTTCCCTCTTTCCTTCCTTCCTTTTCTTCCTTCCTTTTTCTTTCTTTCTTTTCTTTCTTTCTTTCTTCCTTCCTTCCTTTCTCTCTCTCTCTCTCTCTCTCTCTCTCTCTCTCTCTCTCTCTCACAAGGTTTTGCTCTGTTGCCCCAGCTGCAGTGCGGTAGAGGAATCACACTGCAGCCTCCACCTCTCTAGCTCAAGTTATCCTCCCACCTCAGCCTCTTGAGTAGCTTGGACTGCAGGCATGTGCCATGATGCCCAGATAATTTTGCATTTTTTTGTAGAGACAAGGTTTTGCCATGTTGCCCAGATTGGCGTCAGACTCCTGGGCTTAAGCTAGGTGCCCTCCTTGGCTTTTCAAAGTGGTGGGATTAGAGGCATGAGCCACCACGCCCAGTGGCAAGCAGGTCTTCTACTTCATTCCTCTTAGGATATCTACTTGAGGCTTCTCTCCACATCGCCCTTTCACAACTTCTCCACACTTTACCTCTGTCCTGCATTAATCTCATGACTCAAGAGAGCTCTTGGGGAAACCAGAAAATCAAAGGTGTTAAATCACATACTGTCTCAGCCCATTTGCACTGCTGTAACAAAATGCTATCAATTGGGTAGCTTATAAATAACCAAATTGTATTATTCTCCATTCTGGAGGCTGCAATCAAGACCAAAACACCTGCAGAGAACCACCTACCGAACTCATAAGCACCCATCGTCTCTGTGTCTCCACGTGGTGGAAGGAGTGAGGAGTCTCTCTGGGATCTCTTTACGTGGGCACTAATCTCATGCATAAGGGATCTGCCCTCATAACCTAAGCACCTTTCAAAGGCTCCACCTTCAAATACCGTTAGAGAACTTGGCTTTAATATGCGAGCTCGCAGAGAACAAAAAGTTCAGTCTATACCACATACCTAGTCAGACATTTCTTTCTCAGTAGGTACTGTCCCGAGATGAGCATAATTCTGTCTTCTGAAAAAATACGTGTGAGTGGAACAGAAATTGATTCCTTTGTGTTGCAATGGCTGGTAAGTATATTCCTGGTTTAAGCTTTGATCCTAATTGTTAATGCTGCCAGCGGCCTGACCAGGCAGGGTGCACGTGCCATTGGAGAGAGGGGATTCCACATGATCAATGGAAATCGTTATACATTTACATTTACATTTTGTGGAATGTTGGAATGAAAAAATGGGTAGAAGGGCAAACCGCCAATCCGACATGCCCAGTCGAAAAGAGGTTATCACTGAAATAAAAGCAAAGATGTCAAAAAAAAAAAAATAGCACCAACAGGAATTAATAGATTAGAGGTGACCAAGAATCTACAAAGGCAAACTGTGGAGTTATGAGTAATGGAATACAAAAGGAAGTCTACACCTGTCGTAACGGTAGAGGGCAAAGTAAAAAGTAAACCTCATCAGCTTTAGAAGGATCGAGAAAAATAAATAGAGTTAAGGCATAGTTAAACATGTGACATGCTTAACAAAATAATTTGCTTTCCAACAAAAAGAGATATATGTTCAGGATCCTACATCCCCGCGTGTGTGTGCCTAATCTCAGCTGGTCCACCCGAGACCCCCTGAGCACCAACCCTAGTCCCCTGTGTGGCTGCTTATCCGCTCCGACAGGATAAAAGAGAAAATCATGAACCAGGAAAATCCTGCCAAACTGCAGGCATAAGCGCGGGTTGGTGGGAAAAGAACTGCTCACAGAAAGAAGAAGGTGGTTCATAGAACAGCCACAGCAGATGATAACAACGTCAGTTCTCCTTAAAGAAGTTCGAGGTAAACAGTATCTCTGATACTGAAGAAGTGAATGTGTTTACAAACCAAGGAACAGCGATCCGCTTTCACAACCCTAAAGTTCAGGCGTCTCGGGCAGTGAACACTTTCACCGTCACAGGCCGTGCTGAGACAAAGCAGCTGGCAGACATGCTACCCAGCATCCTAAACCAGCTCGGGGCAGACGGTCCGACCAGTTTCAGGAGACTGGCTGAGACTCCGCCCAAACACTCTGTGGATGGAAAAGCACCATCTGCTACTGCAGAGGAGGATGATGGTGAAGTTCCAGATCTTGTGGAGAATTTTGATGAGGCTTCCAAGAATGAGGCAAACCGAATTGAGTCAACTTCTGAAGATAAAACCTGACGGAGGTATTGGGAGCTGCTATTTTATATTATGACTGCTTTTCAAGAAATTTTTGTTTATGGAGCTCATAAAATCTAGATCTCTAGTATTTTTAAGCCCAAGGCTCTCGGACACTGCAGCTCTTTTCAGCTTGTTCTTATACACAATTCATCCTTTACAGCTAATTAAGCTGAAGAAGCCTGGGAATCAAGTTTGAAACAAAGGTTAATGAAGTTCTTTGCCTAGCGTACAGTTTTGTTTTTTATTTCATTGACACTGATCTGTATGCAGTCAACAAAATTGCTTATAGATAGCTAATCATGGCATGGAATATGGCCGATAACCTTTGGAATTTGATTAAAGATTTAAACTCACAGTGTAGTGTAAATAAATAAATAAATAAATAAATGTACGTTCAGAGGAAGGAATCTGTCCAAAAGAAACACGCAGCAAAGTCAAGACTGAAAGGAGTCACGGCAGACCCTAGTCTCTGAATGGTAAGAATTAATATTGACCAGGCATGTGCTATATGGCGGGCCCCAGGGGAAGTGCTTTAGATGCATGACAGCATTTCATCTTTACTAGAACTTTTGAGGTAGTCACAAATATTTTACATATCCAAAGGCGAGGAACCAGAGTGATTCAGTTCTGTATTGCCACAAGCATTGCAGGTTTTTAGCTAAACAATCTCAGTGGAAAATAGCAATCACTGTGCTCAGGAATATGCCGGCAGAAGCTGCTCTGGTTCAGGCTTCACGCGCCAGGGCTGAATCTGCTGAAGTACATGAAACCAAATGCAGGTAGGCCAGTCACCAGTATTTAGGGGACAGACCAGGTGGCAGCTCTCCCAGGATGGCCTCAGCTAGAATCTGGTGCAACCCAGGTTGGGTCCACATATCTCATGCTTCAACAGCCTAGCTCAGACATGTCCTCCTGTGGCAATGGCATTGAGAAAGATGGAAAGGAAGAATGTGCAGGTTCGTTTTCAAGCCTCCACTAGCATCCCATTGTTTACAGCGAGTCATGGGACCAGGCCCAGAGTTGGAGTGGGTGGGCATGACAAGGTTACCTTTCTGAGGGTGTAGCAGAGGATGGGACGAAGAATGGCGCCTGATGCAGTCTATCATGCTGTAGATGAGATCAGTCGAGTCATCAACTGCTCAGAGGCAGAGCCTGGATTCAAACTCAGTCTTTCCCATCCAGCCCCTCCCTATCCACAGCCACAGGAACCAGGAGAGGTTACAGCCCACGGGAGAGCTCTTAATGTATCCTACTATGAAAGCTTGGGTAAGTCCATGGGTAAGTAATGTGTCAAAAAAATATATATATATATATATATATATGGGAACAATGTGATTTTAAAGAGGTAGAATAGAAAGTCCAATTAAAAAAGAAAAGTAGAAGAAATTAAAACCAAGTGTAAGACCTTAGAGATAAAGTCATCATGATAACAGCCTGGGAGTACAGGCCTCTGTGGTTGCAGAAGAACAAAGGTGACCTAGCAGGAGAAAACATCATTTTATGAAAGTAATGAAAAGAGAAATGAGATAAGGGTGAAAATGTGAGTTTACAGTATTTATATGTCACATGTTATTAATTTGTTGTGTCTCGATTTTATTTTGCATTAGGTTAGGAGAAGTCTTGAAAATGTTCACGATGTAAATAGATTTTAGAGAACAAAATGCTGTATGATGGACCTTCTTGACATTCACTAACAAAAACGCACTTTGCATATTATAAACCCCTTTAGGAATCTGGAGAATTAGTTATAATAGCAGAGCCAACCATCTAGACTAGCCAGGGGACCTGAAGCCCCTTCTGTTTCCAGGTTGTTACATGCCTTTGAAGGAAAGAAGAGCACTAAGTTAAATACATACATTCGATGACTACTTTCTTTAGAGCAATCCTGATTGTCCATTAGAGTGGTATCAGGGATGACTAAAGTTAAAGCAAAAAGAGGTCTTCAGTGTGTTAATTTGTTTAAAATAGATTCTTTCTGAAGAACCCACCAAGGCGACGGCAGCCACGTTGGGTTACAACACAGACTTTAGTGACCAGGTAGCATTGTTCACAGCTGATACGTGACTCTGAATTTAATTTAATTTTTTTTTTTTTTTTTTTTTTTTTTTTTTTTTTTTTTTTTTTTTGAGACGGAGTTTCGCTCTTGTTACCCAGGCTGGAGTGCAATGGCGCGATCTCGGCTCACCGCAACCTCCGCCTCCTGAGTTCAGGCATGAATTTAATTTTATCCTCTGGCTAACTTCTAACTCGATGTCTTCTCTGACAGAGCCATCTGCATTACAGGAGTAAACTGAATGTCACAACGACATTCAGGGCTATTAGTGTCCCTGTCACTTGTCCACATTTCTATCCTGACTGTCCTGCTGTCCTGACATTTTGCCCTCAAAGTCTCTGACATTTCCTTTTCCGGTGTTTCAGAGGCCATACAGGAGAGTGGGACACTTTCTTCATGGCGGTGGTGGCTCAGGCCAGACAGGAATGTTCCCTGCGAACGGGAGAAGCATTTGGAGGAAACGCAGCTTGCCTCAGGACGTTCAAGGACCCTCTTGTGACCACAGCAGTTGTTTTCAACGAACTTGTCCAAATTCACTTTTGCTTGCCCTATTTGCGTTGGTAAACATAGCGGTAAGAGTAAAAAGTGACCAGTTTTTCGGTGCTAAATTGACATTTTACCCACAATACCTTCTGTAATTCTCACAACAGCCCTTCCAGAAGCCATCGTATCGCACGCATTTCAAACAAGAAAACCAGAGGCTGAAGAGATTGAATAATGGCTCAAGGTCACCATCCTAGGGCTTCGGCAGAGCTGACCTTCCATTGTAAACGTTCGCTCTTCCTCCTCTGTGAAACTGCCCCTTTTCTTATTCTAGACTTTGTTCTTACACCTTAACTTGGGAAGATAGAGCCATAGGTCCAGAAGCTTCTACTAGTATGGATTTTCCGTGGTTTTGTATTCACCCCGACAACCTCTGAAACGTCAAACTTTCTAGTGGAATAGGGTCCTGAAAACCAAGACTCAGTTCTGGCTCTCTGATTTAATTAGCCATGTGATCGGAAGCAAGCCTCTGGCCCAGCTGGCATCTCTGTTTCTAAGAATGAAGTTACGAATCTTCACCCTGCCCGCCCCACATCTCAGGGTGTGCAGGGAGGACGAACAAGGAGAGAGCCGGTGAAAGTACTTTGCAAACGGTAAAGTAATGCACACATGCTATTTCTGCAGTAATAATCTCCTCAAGCCTCGGAACAGCTGTGTCGCGTTCTCTTTGCAGAAAGGACGCATACTTGGGTAGCCAGGCTGATATCATTCCACCTTTCCAGAGTTTACCCTTCCGCTGGCCGCTGCTCCTTTCCCAGGCCTGCTGATGATTTATGCGCCCTGCCCACTTCCCTGTTTCCACCGCATTGTCGCTCCGTGCCTGTGTGTTTTTCTACAGCGCACAACGAATGAAAACCAAATGCAAGCATCGCCACCAAGGAACACATGCTTACATCTCTTGCAAGTGATTTTTTTCCTCTCTCTCTCTCCCAGAACTCAAAGGGCACAGTTTTCCTTCTCTGAGTTTTTCTAAGCCCTGTGCAAACATTTAGCTGCGTGTCGCAGATCGTCTGAATGTAGGAGCAAGTGGTAACTGTTCAAGTGATTGAGCTTTTTAAAAATTATGAGTGATATCCTCAGGACCTTGGTAAAGCACGCTGAAAAATCTGTTTACCCTAAAGCTGCTTTGTTTAGAAACTGTCCTTGACTTAATCTAAACCAGGATACAAGCCTCCCTTCTGCCCATTGAGAAGAGTTTCTATGGGATAACCAGCCAACTGCTGGCACTGAAGGTTTTGTGTCCCAGGAAACGCCTCAGGACTGAGCAAACAGGACAGTTAGACACCCAGGAGGAGAGCCACCCCCTTCCTGCATCTGTGCCAACCTGCTGCCCTGTATTTTTCACAGGCTCCAAGCACGGTGAATAATTATCACCTTTATGTTACTTGCACGAAGCCTTTTGAGAAAAGCATAAAAAAAAAAAAAAAAAAAAAAAAAAGAAAGAAAGAAAGAAAGAAAGAAAGGAAAGAAAAACCCAATACTTTATTTTAGCCCTTTCACAAAACACTCTGTCCCCCAGTAAGCTATGGTTGAACTTGAACAGTTCACACCTCCGGAAGACGGGCCTCAGCGCTGCTGACTGTCACCTCCGAAGCCACTCTGGGTTCTGGCTGCATATTTTGTATTCAAACCTCTTGATAAATTATCGGCTGTTTTTCATGTTTGTAGCTCTCCCTGAACAATAAAGCAAAAAACGTTTGTCATCCGTAAAGTACAGCTGCAAGAAGTGTGTGGGAGTGATAATTGGATGACACTCCAGGAAGGGGGAAAATGAAAACAGCTGTTCCAAAAGGACACGGTGTTGTGCGGAAGACAAGCCGGCGGCCCAGGAGGACCGTGCCCCCCTCCCGGTGCTCACTGGTCCCGGGCCAGGCCGGCTGCATGCCCCATTTCTGCAGCCGCAGCCGCTCTTGCCCCCTTCTCTGATGCACGCCTGGTGCCAGTGAGGGGCCAGGCTGCAGCTGGATCGGGGTCTCACGGCCCCAGGCCGCACCCTGCCCTGGCCACCAATGCTCTCTGCTCACTTAGGCAGCTGGAGGTAGCCTGAGGGGGAGCTTCAGTTCTGTTTCCAGGAGGGCCACCAAGCGAGAAAAGGCCAATCGCCTTTAACCCCACGAGAAGGCCTTTTTGACAAGCTCCGCTTTGATTCAGGGAGGGTTTGGTGCGCACAGCGACAGGCAGCTGTCAGGGCAGGGCCTCAGGCAGAAAGACGGGGGGAGCACAGATCACCACGAAGGCAGCACCGCACGTTTGATCCTCTCAGCCCTGCCCTCCCACTCTCAGATTTCCCTCACACCATGGTGGAACTGAGAGGGGTCCGCAGACAAAGAAGCGTTTATGCGCACGGGCTCCTCGGCAGAGGTGCTTCTCAGGCCCAGTCCCAGAGGGGGAAAACTCGCCCAGGCCTTTCTGAACTTTTGACGTAACGCTTTACCGTCACCTTAGAGTTCAAAACCTGAAGACGGCGTCCCTACGTTTGCACATCTCATGTGCAAGGGGTGTGTGTGTGTGTGTGTGGTGTGAATACATGTGTGTATATGTGTATGCATATATATGTGTGGTGTGTATACCTATGTGTGTATGTGTGTAGAGTATGTGTATGTGTATCTATGTGGTGTGCATACATATGTATGTGTGGTGTATGTATGTGTTTATGTGTATGCATATATATGTGGAGTGTATATATATGTGTGTATGTGTGTAGAGTATGTGTATGTATGTGTGTGGTGTGCATGTGTGTGTGAGTACATGTGTATGTCTTTATGTGTATATGTGATGTGTGTATACATATGTTTGTATGTATGTATGTGTGTAGAGTATGTGTATGTATGTATGTGGTATGCATACATGTGTGTGTGGTGTGAGTACGTGTGTATGTGTTTATGTGTATGCATCTGTGTTGTGTGCATACATGTTTGTATGTATGTATGTGTGTAGAGTATGTGTATGTATGTATGTGGTGTGCATACCTACGTGTGTGGTGTATGTGTGTGTTTATGTGTATGCATATATATGTGTGGAGTGTATACATATGTGTGTATGTGTGTGTAGAGTATGTGTATGTGTGTGGTGTGCAAACATATGTGTGTGAGTACATGTGTATGTGTTTACATGTTTGCATATATGTGTGGTGTGTATACATATGTTTGTATGTATGTGTGTGTGTAGAGTATGTGTATGTATGTGTGTGGTGTGCAAACATATGTGTGTGTGGGTATGTGTGTGTGTGTATAGTGTGGGTTATTCTTTTTAAAAATCCTGTGGAGGGGGAGGGGAACATCACACATGGGGGCCTGTCAGGGGCTGGGAGGTTAGGAAGGGGACAGCATTAGGAGAAATGTCAAATGTAGATGACGGGTCGATGGGGGCAGCAAACCACCATGGCACGTGTATAGCTACGTAACAAACCTGCACATTCCACACATGTACCCCAGAACTTAAAATATAATAAAAATAAAATAATCATAAATTAATAAATTAATAAAAATTGAAACTAATGGCAGCCTCAGTGGCTCATGTCTGTGATCCCAGAGCTTTGGGAGGCCAACGTCAGAGGACTACTTGAGGCCAGAAGTTTGAGACCAGTCTAGGCAATTTATCAAGACCCTGTCTCTACACAAAATAAGTATAATTTTTTTTTTTAAAAAGCCAGGCCGGGTACGGTGGCTCATGCCTGTAATCCCAGCACTTTGGGAGGCTGAGAGATGGATCTTCTGAGGTCGGGAGTTTGAGACCACTCTGACCAACATGAAGAAACCCCATCTCTACTAAAGATACAAAGTTAGCTGGGCGTGGTGACACAGGCCTGTAATCTCAGCTACTAGGGAGGCAGGAGAATCGCTTGAAACTGGGAGGTGTAGGTTGCAGTGAGCCAAGATTGCGCCATTGCACTCCAGTCTGGGTGACAAGAGTGAAACTCCATAAAAAAAAAACAAACCTACGGAGGATGCTGAAGACTTGTCTTTCATGATGAAAGGCTGAGCACCTTAAGTCTGGAATTACATATAAGACAAAATGTGGAAATCACATGAATATGTTATTTAGAGGGCAATTTAGAAAAGTGCCACAGGGATTGGAGAAAAGCAGCATTATATAAAAGGGAGAAAAAGAAAAGGGGGAGATTTGATTTGAGCTGCTGCTTCTAATGTATCCTTACACTGAGTATCACTGAGTGAAGAGCTTCAACCACAACAACTCAGATCTTATGGGTTCTTAGGTCATTAGGCCATACATAGAAAACTACTCTAACAATTTAGAAGAAGACAGCCCCTGTGTGGTCTAGAGAAGGCTCTAGATATCCCTGGGGTACCTGGCCAGCTGCAGGAAAAGGCAGATCAAAATATAATCTTCCAACTGCCTGAAGGTGTGTTTTTGTCCCTAGACCAGCATTTCTGACCTTGGCACTATTGACATTGGAACTTCATCAGTCAAGATCTGCCTGAGTCCATTCAGGCTGCTATAGCAAATTACCATAGACCAAGTGTCTTTAATAGCAAATATTTATTTCTCCTCTTCCTGGAGGCTGTGAAGTCCAAGATCAAGGTGCCAGCAGATCTGGTGTCTAGTGAGGGCCTGCTTCCTTGTTGGCAGGTGGCCATTTTCTTACTGTGTGATCACATAGCAAAGAGCAGAGACAGAGCGTGAGCTCCCTTGTCTCTTCGCATAAGGGCACTAACCCCATTTGTGAGAGTTCCCTCCTCCTGACCTAATCACTTCCCAAAAGGCCTTATCGCCAAATACCATCACATTGAGGATTTAGGCTTCAGTTTATAAATTATTTTAAGGTGCCACAAATAGTCCATAGCATGGTTCTCCAGAGAAAGAGAAACATATACTTAGATATATATATTTTTTAATTTTTAATTTTATGGGTACATAGTATTTATATTTATGGGGTACTTGAGATATTTTGAGGCAGGCCTACAATGTGTAATAGTCACACCAGGGTAAACAGGATATAATTCTGAGTGTTTGGAATAATCCAATTATACTCATAGTTTGTTTTTTTTTTTTGGTGGGGGTGGGAGAGAGTCTCACTCTATCACCCAGGCTGGAGTGCAGTGGTGTGATCTTGGCTCACTGCCACTTCTGCCTCCTGGGCTCAAGTGACTCTCGTGCCTCAGCCCCCTGAATGACTGAGACTACAGGTATACTCTTATTTTTAAATGTGCTATGAATTACTGTTGACTGTAGTCATCCTATTATACTATAAATACTAGATCTTATTCATTCCATGTACCTATAGGCTTATACTCACTAGCTATTCCCACTTCCCCAACTCCCCTCTTCACACCTCAGCCTCTGATAACTATCACTGTGATAACTCCATGAGTTCAATTCTTTTAATTTTTAGTTCCCACGAATGTGTGAGAACATGCAAAGTTTGTCTTTCTGTGCTTGGCTTATTTCACTTAACGTGATGTTCTCCAGTTCCATCCATGCAAATGACAAACTCTTATTCTGTATTCTATACATCTGACTAGTTGCCCATCCTGGGATCTCAGGTTTTGCTTTGAAGGCCTTCAGCTGATTAGGTGAGGCCCACTACATTATGGAGGGTCATCTGTTTTATTTAAAGTCAGCTAATGGTAGGTATTAACCACATCTACAAAATATCTTCATAGCAACACCTATATTCATGTTTGATTAAGTAACTGGGTTCCATAGCCTAGCCAAATTGGCACATACAACTAATCATCACAGGGTCCTACCTGATGATTCTTTCTTGAGGGAGGCTGTCCCACGCCATTGTAGGAAGTTAGCAGCATTCTTACCAGTCAGCACTCCCTCCAGTTGTGATAAATAAAAATGCCTCTAGGTATCACCAAAAGTCCCGTGGAGATGAGGGGCCAATTCAGTCGAGTTGAGAACCACTTTTCTAGGCCATTATGTATCATCCTGCAATCTGTTCTGTGTTAGCACAGCTTAATGTACAGAACCCAACTAGTGATGCTTGTGCTTACAGAAGCATTTTCACTCAGATGCTATTTTAACACATCGAAAGTTAGGGAACATAATTAATATTCCTATAAGTCTACAGTGAGCAGGACATCAACGTTGGGAGAGCAGTAAACAAGTTCTGCCTTCAGGTACATCTTGTACTCTCTTGCTGGAGAGACAGGAACTTTTCTCCTGAGACTTGGAATGAAAAATGAAATAATAATATAACCAAAGGTGAGATTTGTCCCAGAAGTCTCAATTAACCTGTTCAAGCTGAACACTGGGCTCAAAAGCAGGTCCCTACCAAATACTCTGAAAAAGCTTAATATCACAATTTTATTTGATATTTTATTAAAAGGAATATTTTTACTTACTGAATACATAAAACTAGCTTGGATACAGATGAAGGTAATTTGCCAAAGTTTCACTTATCCTAAATCATAGACCTGTTTTCTTTTTTCACTGCATTGCTATTAACAGATTTTTATAAGTACCCTTTTGAGATACATATATATATATATATATATTATTTTTATATATATATTTATATATATATATATTTATATATATATTTATATTTATATTTATATATTTATATTTATATTTATATATATATATATAAATATAAATATATATATATATATAAATATAAATATATATATATATATATATATATATATATAAATATATATATATATAAATATATATATATTTATATTTATATTTATATTTATATTTATATTTATATATTTATATTTATATATATATTTATATATATATTTATATATATAAATATATATATGTAAAACATGTCCTGTGCTCTTCCAGCCATCTGGTGTGAGTGGCACATGGATGGCGAACTGCTATTTAAGGCATTGAATTCATTATCTATAACCAAGCATGGTTATCTTCTGCATTGTTAATTTCCTGCTGTGCCTGTGTAATTCTGGTATTTTCTTGGTCATGCACAGCTATATAGTAACTTACAAGCAGCCCTTATACATTTTTTTTAAGTAGATAGTCATTTAATGGTCTGTTAAGCATAAAATTCTGGGGCCAGCAATAGAAAATGAAGACACCAAAAGGTTCATAAGACATTGCTTGTAACCGGAATATGCTTATTTATGTAGTTGCTTAAAGTAGGCAAGAAAAAACATCCAGTTTGGAAGTTTGACCCACTAAGCAACAGGGCAGGATATGGGAATTTCTCTTTAGCATTCTCCTGTGCCCATTAAAACAAAAAACAAATAAACAGAAAAACTTCTTCACTGGTTTCTTAAGTGGGCTGCACCTTCTGTCTGATTTACAGTGTGATCAGCTGAGAACCAGACGCTGAACGTGATATTCTGAAGTGCACAGTATGTCAGAATTTCTGGTCCAGTAAACTGTTCATTTTGCAAATGTAGCTTTAAGAGGCCTGTGCAGACCCAGGCAAGACGAATATTCTAGGTTCATTTCTGAAGGAGGATTTCTTTGTTTTCTCCAACCCAACCCACCTGGATGTTAATAGGAGGCTACTTCTCAAAAACAGATGAGCGATGACAGCTTCTATCCTCTTCCAAACGTTTAAAGAGAAATGGATCTAACTGGCGACAGAAGGAGCAGCCAAGATGTTGAGGGATTCTTTTTTCCATCCTAAATCTTAATACTCTCTGTGTGGCCCTTTTGAGCCTGCCTTAAGACAAAATGAAAGTGATGCATGTATCTTTATGCTCTATGCTGAGTACAAATGCAAGCTCTGCCTCAGTTTACAAGAACAAACTGCCAGGTTAGAAGTTAACTTCACACACTCAACAATAAAGTAAAAGCAATATTCATTATGAGGATGTCACAAATTAGTCATTCCTTTCACTTGGAGCTTTGGAGTTGCCCAGCTCTTACTATTTGCTTGGGGAAGTTAGCAGATCACAGCCCCATCTAGTCTTGGAGAAGCTTCATTCAAACAAATTGGAGTTTTTTGTTTTGTTCATTGGTTGGTTTGCTATACTTTCCATTAAATTTAAGAGCAAACATTTAACCTTATGCTTGCAAAAAAAAGTCAAATAGAAACAAAAACAGGTTTGGATTGATTCTGTGTCAAGGTAAGCATTTTGCTTGTTAAGACAGTAAATAACCTTTCCGTAATATTTTGTTTGCCAAGTCATCATAGCTTGAGGGTGAGAGGTGAATACCCTGGCTTGGTTGCTTTGCATCATTTTTCTCATTTATCTCTTACAAGAAACTTGAAAAGTTGACCTAATTCTTCCCACTTACCAATATACATAATGAAGCTTCTCCATGAATGTCCCATTGACAAGAAGGAATATTCAAAAACACATCTGGCCAGGCGCGGTGGCTCAAGCCTGTAATCCCAGCACTTTGGGAGGCCGAGGCGGGTGGATCACTAGGTCGAGAGATCGAGACCATTCTGGTCAACATGGTGAAACCCCGTCTCTACTAAAAATACAAAAAATTAGCTGGGCATGGTGGCATGTACCTGTAATCCCAGCTACTCAGGAGGCTGAGGCAGGAGAATTGCCTGAACCCAGGAGGCGGAGGTTGCGGTGAGCCGAGATCGCGCCATTGCACTCCAGCCTGGGTAACAAGCGCGAAACTCCGTCTCAAAAAAAAAAAAAAAAAAAAAAAAAAAAAAAAAAAATCTGATCATCAAACCCATGCTCTTGCCACTTACTGAATCTGGCACTCAGTTTATTAAGATTTTGAATGATAAGCTCTGGCCAGGCCAGTCACACACTCGGGAACCCAATATCCTTACAACTCTGAGTCAGAAGCCATTAAATATTACTATACTTAATGCCGATTACAATGTTAAATGTCTAATTTTAAATATCTTGAAGTGGTGGAAGACAGTGACAGCTTGGAGAGACGGGTGAAGACTGGACTCCGAGATGATTATGAAAAGTGTCTTTCCATAATGAAACTGAGAAGCATGAATCAGTCAGCAGACTAAATCTGGACTATTTTAAACAAATATCCCATCCTAGAGTCTAAGCTCCTTCCTGGAGTGTTGCGAATTGTTATCTGGGCACAGGTTTGTTAAGAAGCGTCAACAAATTCAAAGCCTACAGATTCAAGAAAGTTTCCACCATAACCTTTCAACGAGATCTTCTCTTTCTCTCTCGCTCACACACACATTCCACAGCAACACTGTCAATCTTGTCTGCAGTTTAACTCCATCATGTATAAAAGAATAAGAACCACCCTGAGTGCAGGAAACATCTCTGCTCTGCTCTTTGCTGGGTTTCACCACCAAGACCAGTTCCTGGCTTCCAAGAGGTTTTCCATAAATATTTACTAAGTGACTGAATTAGTAGGGTTTCACCTATGAATAAATGTGTTTTATGTCATGGGATTCAAGGTGCTTCCTACCATGACTTTTTAAGTAAATATTTAAAAGGATTGATAGTCTGAAAATATAAGACAAAAGCACTTAAGATTTATCTCTGGCTAGAGGAGACCCTAACACCTATTAGACATCAAGTAAACACTTACTGAGTGAATGAAAAGATAAATGAAAATGTGTGAAAAGGACTAGTCATACAACACAAGTTATCCCAAGAGAGTTGCACAAGAGACCTAGACCCACCTTGCAAATGAATCGTTGGCTATAGTAAAAAGCAAAGATAAGAAAGGTCTTGTAGGTGTGCCAAATTTTTCCACTGTGGCTTAGCCATCGCCTGCTGTGTAATGCATAATTGGCTTGAGCGATGTGGAAGGAGGTGGGGGTTGTAATTGTGGAGAAGTTAATGACGCACAGAATAATTATCCAGAGCCTTTTGCATTGTGTTGTTTCCATTTTATGGTTTTAGGGAAGAGAATGTGACATTCATCACCATCAGATCCAAATTCCTTCAAGATGATAAAAATGTAATGCCTTTTGACATGAAAGAATCTTGCTCAGCAAGTTCATGTGTGGTAACTCCTGCCCAACCCCTGGCCCTTTTCATTCCTGCCATGGGTTTCTTCTTTTTAAGATACTTTAACCATCTTCTTGCATTTAGGGTTCTTGAATTTATAAACGATTTTGTTTCTTCCCAACACTTTATTTCTTCCAAAATAGTACCCAGCCAATTTTCTGTTTATCATAGTTTCACTGTTTGATATTTCCCACGCGTCTTGCCGGCATCCTAGTGAGGTATATACCCTCAACCCACACGCATTAGACAAACTCCTACAAGTTAGATTCCTTTCTTAATATGTTAAATAATAATGCAGTCATTAATTCTAAAACTATCTTATGTTTTTTCTAACTTCCTCTTTTTTTTAATTGCTCTGCCTCTAAGCTCAGATTTCCCACGTTGCTGCTGAAATGTGCGTTTTCCCAAGATTGCTTTATTTTGTGAGGGAGCACTGCTAAAAGAATGATACACTTCCCCTTCGCCTCTGTACTCCCACTCAAAGCTGAGCAAGAAGAAGTTGAAGTAAACAGAAGCAGGAGAGAGCCAATTTATCAGGAACTTCCTGATAAAGAGAAATTGGCTCTTCAGCTGGAAAGAGTGTAGACTCTCTTTCACTGCAAACCTTACACTTGGGAAAGAGATGAAACTATCTCAAATAATTTAGGCGAATTAGAGTACAGCATCAAAAGTCCTTGGTAAGTCATCTCTGTTCTTATGTCTTTCCAGACCAGAAGCCCACAGCACAAGGCATTCTCATTGCACAGCAATGCCCAGTGATACACACGACACCCTCTGAAAATGCGGTTATCTAACACACTCATAAATAAAAATAATTTGGTCTGACCAGAAAGTGAATAGGAGATAAATAACCTCATGTTTCCTCAATTTTGATGTTTTCATGATGACAAATGGTTATGAAGTAATTATTTCAGAGCAATAGGTTTCAGTTCCGCAATTTCCTTACCTGTTCTTTCACATTTATGATAGACTCATCAATAAACCAATCATTCTTACCTAAAATGCATCCTGATTGCTAAAGCTTACACAGACAAATGACATCCTGATACAGAAAATACATAAAATGTAGACAACTTAATGTGACTCCTTTTAAATTAAAAAGGATTTTTCCTTTTGAAACGTGTATGCTAAATTCTGAAATCTCAGTTAGTTCTGAAAGTCGGTATGCCACTGGTCAAGATGCTGAAGAATACTATTTGAGCAGAGCTGAACATAAGCTTTGGAAAGTCTTGGTGCTTGATAACATATTCACCTTCTATTGATTGCGACACATCTCCTGATGCCCCACCCTCACTCCACCATGATTATGGTCTTCCAGGTTGGAAGACCATGGAAGGTCAGGATGCCACAGTGCCCAGGAATGCATTAGGGATAAATACAGGACATCATGGTGGGGAAAGTGTGAACACTCAAATGTATGAGAATTCAAGGAGGAAAGCTGTGGTGATGAAAATCCACAATATAACAGGGCATCGAACTAGTATGGAAAATGATTTGGAGGTGAGAAGATACCCCCTGCAATCATGTAATCCAACTTCCCATTCATTTGCAGACCAACTAAATGGAAAAAATAAACTGAGGCAGAGATGGCCTCCTCACCCGCTCCCTTGTGTCACAGAGCCAGTTTCGTGGCAGTGCTGGATGGAAACATGATTCTCCAGAATGCTAACCCAAAGTTCATTCCACAGTTTTGTGCTGTCTGTCAGAAGTGAGAAAGGAGATTTCCATGGCTCATTTAAAATACAAGATGTATAATATGGAATTGGGAATATATACATTTCTATTTTGAAAATCCCACTTTCTCCAAGCATACACTTAAGTCACATCCAAAAAATGAGAAGTACTGTCTTCCTTTTTTAATGGTTTTCTGAAATAGATCAAAACATCGAGTTTTGTTTATAAACACTGACTTCCCATTGTAAGCTGGAGCCTTTCTCCCTCAGTACTTCTAGTCATAAAAAATATGTCTCTAACCCTTTAGCTATAAGTTAACCTGGCATGGAAATTTACTAATGTTTGAGGGCTTTAAAAAAGCCAGTTAAATTTTTATTGCTTTAATTCCTCTGTAATGCCAGACAGCATGGAATGAGATTTTGTGGGCTCTACTGTCACCCCTGTTCTATAAACAGCCAGGTCACAAGTATTTGAGAGGCGGTTCTTGTTTTAGCCATTTTCTTTTGGGATTACAAATGAGAACCCCCCTATACATAGAATATCCTTGGGTAATTATGATTCCTTGGTCTATAATCTAAAAACAATGTTCTAATTTCAGTTGAGAGTACTAAACGCAAAACATAAAGAGGGTGATGGGAAAGCAGAAGGTTTTCCAAGTCTTCCCATGCCAAAAAAAAAAAAAAAAAAAAAAAAAAAAAAGTCAAAGAGTGAAAAGAATAACGTGAATATCCTCCTCTCCACAGGTTTCCCATTTTCTTTTTCTTTTTTTGTTAATGTCAGGCTTATTGAGATAAAATCCACATACAGCCAAGCTCACCCCTTTTTGACGTAGAGTCATAAGAATTTTGACAAATATACGGAAGTGTAACCATCACAACAGTTAACATGGAACATTTCCATCACCCCAAAAAGTTCTCTCATAACCATTTGTAGTTAATTCCTATCTCCTGCCTCAGCTATTGGCAGTCTCTGATCCATTTCCTATCCCTACAGTCTTGCCTCTTTCAGAATATCTTATAAATGAAGTTATGCATTGTTTAGCCTTTTAAGATTGTGTGGTATTTAAAGAGACAGAAACCTTTGCTAGAACTCTGGGAGCCACGATGGTCAAAGAAAGGAGACCTTAAAAAGAAGACTGAAAAGTGTGGCCAGAGAGGTTGAAGGTACACGGAAAGGCTACCTTACGTTTAAATAAAGAGATGGAAACGTTTTGAGAACAGGATAAATAGTGATAGAGAGAGAGATTGTGATAGACAAAGAGAGTTCACGAGAGAGAGAGAGAGATGGAGGAAAGAGAGAAAAAAGCTAGGAGAGGACAAAAGAGAAGAGAGGAGGGAAAGCAGAGGGAAATGCAAAAGGGGAAGAGGGAGAAGGAAAAATGAGAGGGGACGGGAGAGGAGGGAGGGGAGGAGGCGGGACAACGGGAGAATCAACATTGTCAAACTATGATTAGGGCAAATGAACAAATGAGTTTTAAGAAGGAAATGAAAGTAAGAAAGTAGGACTGCTCAGTGGAGGCCAGTCTTCCAAGAGTTACAGTTCTCTCTCTTTTTCTAAGTGCCTATGGCATTTTTCCCATCTTAATTATGGTTCTTAGGAACTCTCAACTGAATTATAGAGTTTTATTTAACGTCAACATTTTGACATTGACACTATAAGGTATGGAAGATGGGAGGTGTTGCATGAGTCATCCGTTCAATTAGATCAGAAAGTCCTTGATGGCAAGATTTTTTAAAAAATTCGCCTTTGTACCCAGCTCAGCGTGTAGTACAGTGCCTGGTGAAGGGTGGGTGTTTACCAACATGTGCCGTATGTCTAGGAGTAATAAATCCATTGATGAAAGATGCAGACAGAAATTCTACTTTAAAAACCAAATTTGTACCCGGACTTTCAAAGAATAAATTTCATCATTAATTTCTTTAGAAGATTGCTTAAATCCTTCACTTTGTATTATCTTTCCCCTTTTTCTGGCTCATGTAAACAATGACATAACTCCCAAATTAGTTAACAGTAAATAGGAATCAATACTAGACACAGAAAGATGAATGTACCTCTGAGAAAATGAATCATTATGGTTTGTGGACTATGAAATTATGTAGCACCACCAAGCATATGCCACGGAGCTTCATGTACAGTTCCTTCAATAAGGCATCATTAATTTTTGGAACTCAGTGAGTGGGGCCCCCCATAGATAGTAATTTGTTTTGATGCTCTCCAATTACATGATACTACTACTGCATTCATAAAAATAATGCCACTGACCTGCCATCAATTGGCCATGCACTAGAGCCAGCTTTCAGCAGAGTGCAATGAATTCACTTACCATAGAAAGGCAGCCAGCTCAGGCTGTGGTCAGCAAATACCTTAGTCCAAGACGATTGCGTAGGCAACTTGAAGAAAACAATGCTGACGCCCTCAGCCCATAAGCCACTCCTGTTAAGTTGGCTGTGAAGCTTTCTGTTGCTTTTCTTTTTGGAAGAGAAAGGAGGGAGACTGGTGTGAAACTAACCTGCCAAGGCATACAATCTGAACAAAGTAAACCATCGTAATTTCAAAGTTTCTGTAAGTTCTACCTATTGACATCATGGAGTGACAAGCTTAGTAACAGATCTTTACATCAGTCCAGAAGAACATGATGGAAACCAGAGGAAACATTTTTAAAAAGTGGCTTCAGGTTTGATAATGTTGTCTTTAAAGAAATAAGTTCATCCTAATAGACTTCTAGGCTAAATTGCCTCTGAAAATTATTTTTAGTCTTTAGATGTGTGTGCGTTTGTGTGTCTGTGTATGTGTGTGTGTGGGTGGGTGTGTAAACAAATCAAAATTTTTCTGCTTGACAATAAAAAAAAATCCTGATTCTCCAAATCAGCCCCTAGAGAAGGTAAGAGAGTGGAGCACCCAGCTCCCATTGGACTGAGCTGGGGAAACCCCAGCCTACCTCACCCTCTTGCTTATGGTGTGAGTTCCACCAATGTTGGGAAGTAGACCGTTAGCGAATGGGTCTTTGGATCCTTGGTTTTAGGCAAGACAAGTCCTAAAGTGAGAAGAATGCAGTTTTCCCAAAAGGGAGTAGAGGAGAGGATCTCATAGTGAAACACTCATTCCGGAATCTGAACACATCAGACAAATACGTGAGTGTAAGAAATGGTGACTGGGGGCAAGTGTGAACCGATCTACATTCACCCTCTACTGACCTCGCACAGCGAAAGCAGTTTGTTCCTGGGTTGGACTATACAAGTTGCTTTGGGCAAAACCCAGACACAACTAGAAGTGAAGTTAAGAGATGGTCCATGGCAGAACCCGGCATGGCTGGAGGAACATGGGCAAGAAGAGGTAAAAACTGAGCAGATGATCTAGGATCATGCAGAAGACAAACCCAATTCCCAAACGCCCTGCAGGTGTGTGGAATAAAGGGGATGGCCTGGCGTAGGAAGGGCACTGTCCTCCAAGCACTGTAAGGGCATTACTAGTATTTTATTTCACAGTCCCCCCTAAAGTTGATTTGCTGCTACTCACTATTAAACCCTATAATGAGCTTTCTGTCTTGAAGAAAGCTGAATTGTGACATTCCAAGGTAATTTCAATGTTAAGAAATGTGCTGGATTATTAGTGACACTCAAACATGCATGTCCACCCAGAACCACAAAATGTGACCTTAATTTGAATTAGAGTTTTTGTAGATGTTGGCTAATTAAAATGAGGGCATATTGGATTAGGGTGGGCCCTAAGAAAATGGCTGTCCTTCTAACAAGAGAGACGTGAACACAGAGATATATAAAGAGGGAAGGCAATGTGAAGACAGGCACGGAGAACACCATGTTACTGAACAGATGCTCCTACAAGCCAAAGACACACCTATTGCCAGCAACCACCAGAAGCTAGAAAGAGGCAAGGAAGGATTCACCCCTGAAATCTTCAGAGAATACACAATCCTGCTGATACTGTGACTGCAGGCTTCTAGCCTCCAGAACTCTGGGACAGTCAACTTCTGCTTTGTGAAGCCACACAGCCTGCAATGCTTGGTTATGGCAGTCACAGGAAGCTAATATAAGAATTAACCCTGAAAATCACTCAAATCAAGATGTGAACAACTGGGCTCTGGAGGAACTATTGAAATCGTAGCTACAATTAGAGTAATAATAATATTGATCATGTATCAAAGAAAAAACACCTTATCTTTAAGACAAAAAGAAGAATATCCCACAAAATGGATGGCATATGTTTTGGCAGGAAGCAGTGTGTAGAATTCCCAAGTACATAGCATTACTTGCAGAAGTTCGGGTGGACCGTTCGTCCCAACAGTGAACTTTCCAGGACGGCCTTTTCTCATTGCTAAAACAAGATCAACAAAAATCCTTGTATTCATGTCACATACTTTTTTTCATATAGACATTTTAACATCAAATGAGAAAATGTTTTGGACAAGTGGTCAGTAAATCATATCTATGCACATATTAATTGCTTTTATTAATAAGCTTAAGATTGTTTTTTTGCTTATTGATAGCATTGACACCTTGAGGATCATAATGTCAGAGATGATTGGAAATGATAACTCTTCAACTCTTCTGTAATAAAATGTTCATCCTGAATCAAAAACATAATGAGTGAGAAAACTAAGCACAAATAGATGGTAGCAAACACCAAAAGAGAAAACATTTACAATTAAAAGTCAGTTTACTTCTCTAAGCAGCAATATATTTCACAGATAAAAAGTCTACAGGATGGAGCAAAAACATGTGCTAAGATTAGACAGGGAATGATGTGTTAAAATTGTGAATAAATGCGGAGTATGCAAACACATAGCCGTAAGTGCACACAGTTCTATAAAAGTATGGCGTGCACCCTACATGTGTCTTTGCTTGGGGTATTCTCTAAAAGTCAGGAAATACCAGGAATCTCAACAGTCCTTGTAAAGAAAATGTAAGGATTTATTTCAAATCCAGATTAAAATGTTGTACACATCCTTTTGCCCATCAACAGCAGTCAGCACCTTATTTCATATATTTTAGCTGCCCAAGAAATAGTTTTGACTACATTTATAAGTGTGATTAAGTAATGAGATTTAGTATTCCAAGATAATCCACACTAGCCCTCCCTCCAAAAAAGCAAAGAATATATTTCCTGAAGACTAATTGCAAATCTTACATATGTTAAAACGTATCATGTTAAATCAATTTACCATTCCATCAAAAACTGTAAGAACGAGATTGGCAATGGAAACAGGAACTCCATATCCCTCAAGAGAAATTTAATTCAATTAGCACTTATTGAGACATATATAACATTTTTTTCATTGTGGCTCATACAAGTGAAAAGGAAAATTATATACATATGGTGTGTGTGTGTGCATGTGCGTGTGTGTGTGTGTGTGTGTGTGCATGTTAGTTTTCTTACAGTCAGCATCATCTATTTACACAGTCTACTTTTATTATAGTCAACGCTGTTTATTATAGTCAATGGTTACTCACTCAGAGCAATCACTGAACATAATAATCACTGAGTTATCCATGGTCATTCATGATGCCCAAACACTGTTGTCTTTAAAATCTCCCTTGTGTGGCCTCAGACTCGGCATCAGATTTCACTTTAATACTGGTCTCCTTTTGTATTCTAAGCCCACGGCATCGTATTAGTCCCATTAACTTTCATGCCCCCAAAAATTGCACTCATTAAAAAGGGCAGGTGTAAGAAGTAAAAACTCCCCCATCCCCAACAAGGCCGGCCCTCAGCCCATTACCTGCCTTCCCACAGCCGGGCCTTCACTGCCATCTACCCACCAAAGTTCCTTAGACTGGCACTCTCATTCTCACCCTTTCAGCACAATCTTTTGAAAGTTTGAAGCGTTTTCCTCCTCATCAACTCCTAGGGCCACCTCCCAGTCCCACGCTTTTCACTTCTCTGTGTTGCTTGCTGTTCTCAATCCCTCATCCCTGAAACTCACACTTCCTGACTCCCAGCTTTTCCATCTCCAGCCTCCGTCCACCCTGCACAGGCTCCTTGGCGGAGCTTCTCTTCCTGAGACTTCAGATGTACAGTTACCTTCCCTCCAGCTTCTGGCTTCAGCCCCATTTCCTCACGCCCATTGTCTCAGTGACTTACTAACCTTCCAGTCTTCTTTCTTTTTCATTGAAAAGCCGCACACCTCGGCATGCAAGATTGCCTTCAAAAGGAGGTTCTCCTGTATATTGCCTATTCTGGTAATTTCGTTAAAATATTTCGGGATAAACAGTGCTGAGTCTGTGTGAATACTTTAATTGTGATTTATCTATTTGTGTTGCTTTGTTCATACTTGAAATATATTAACCAGTAATCCATAATCTGTAGTTGCTACAGAAAATGCTTTAAATACCTTTATCTAAATTACACAGGTTTGTTTATGCATATAAACAACGGCAAATAAATTTGCATTGGTGAAATGCATGCTATTTGTATAACGTTGTATAGAGCCTACTGTCCTTACACGATGAGAGAGTAAATATTGGAATCCAGCGATTCCAGCAGCATGATAGCTTTAGGCAGCACGCCGAGGGTTACCTTTAGCCTTTTTCCTGCTCCCTGAACCCTCTCTCATCTTCTGTACCTCCCACTTCCCTCACGTTACCCCTCAACTCCACCTACAAAGAGAGAACTCTCCTGAGCTGACTTGGCCAATCCTAAAGTGAAATTGCCATTGCATCAATCTGAGAATTAACCTGTCACGCAAAATACTTCTCAGCATTTAAAAGACGGAGTAGAGATATTTCTGGACTTAAAAATCTCTCCTAGCCATATCTTTCTTCTTTCCTGCTTGCTAATAATGTTTGCCCTTTGGGAGGATTTCAGTCTGATAGTTGCTTTATTCATAACTACCTGTGCTGTAATAAAGATGTAAACGCATAATGAGGTTGTGGTCGAGACGGGCAGGTTGTAATGAAGAATATGTGTTGCTTCTACCTGCAAGTCAGTTCCTAAGGGTTCCCTTGCCATTGGTGAATGTTGGAGTTGGCTTAGGTCAGCTCACAAATCCAATCAAAACTTCACTTGTTCTGAAGTCACCTAGTATGAGATCATGCAATTTCCCTTTTCTGCCCCTTCCCCATGTCCAAATCTTAAGGTAGCTCACCTTCTTACCTTCCTCTATGGCAGACCTAGTCTGGAAACATTTTAGGCCTCCTCTCTCCCCAGCTTCTAGGTTGTGAGGATCACATCTGCTTTGGCACTACCTTTGCCGTTGGGCTCTGCCTTCCATTTCTGTTATGGGGTGAACTGTATTCCCCAAAGTGAAATGTTAAAGTCCTAACTTCCTGTGTGTATGAATAGGACCTTATTTGCAAATGAGGTCATTGTAGATGCCATCAAGTTAATATTAGGTCATTGGGATGGCCCCTATTCCAATATCACTGAAATTCTTATACGAATAGCAGAAGAGACCCAGGGGAAAGACAATCTTGAAAACGGAGGCAGAGATCAGAGTTGTGGTCCTGCAAACCAAGGATTGCTAGGGGCCACAGACTGGGAGAAGCAAGGAAAGACCTTTCCCTGCAGAGAGTATGATCCTGCCGACACCTTAATATCAGCCTTCTGGCCGTGAGAACTAGGAGAGAATACATTTATTTATTTTAGGTAAGTAGTTTGTACTACTTCTCTATGGCATCCTGAGAAACTCATACAATTCCAACCTTGCTGTTCCTATTTAGCCCTCAGAACAAATCAGTGCTCAGTAATTGCTCGTTATACGAACAACTAATGATTGGGTGGCTATGAGGCTAATCCTATCCATCTCTTCTTCATTCTGATATTAAAATGAGATTAATTTTCTTAACGTAAAGCTTTGACTTTCATTGTCATTCTCTTGCTCAAAATCTTTGTGGATTATCTCCTGCATTTAACAGCAGAGTAAAAATTCTGAGCAAGGGTCTCCAAAGACCAACCTCCACTTCCAAATACATCTCCTACTTCCTTCCCTTCCCTTCCCTCCCCTCGTCTTCCCTCCGCTTCCCTTCCCTTCCCTTCCGTCCTTTATTTTTTTGATGGAGTCTCACTCTAGAGTGCAGTGGCCCAATCTCAGCTCACTGAAACCTCTGCCTCTACCTCCCAGGTCCAAGCAATTCTCCTGCCTCACCCTCCCAAGTAGCTGGGATTACAGACACATGCTATTATGCCCAGCTAGTTTTTGTATTTTTAGTAGAGACAAAGTTTCTCCATATTGGCCAGGTGGTCTTGAACTCTTGACCTCAAGTGACCCACCCTTCTCAGCCTCCAAAAGTACTGAGATTACAGGCATGGACCACCATGCCCAGCCCAGACTTTTCCATGCATACTGTGGTCAACACTCCTAGACTACTGGTCCTCCCTCCAAAGCCTCTGCCTCCACACCTGTAACTATGCTGCCCTCTGCCTCAACTGCCCTTTCTCCCATCACCACGGGTCAGGTCCAGCGCACATGCCATTTTTTGAACGATAGCTTTTATAGTCTACTCTCCCAAATAGAAATCAGCATTTCTCTGCTTTCTGAGACCATCCGTATGCATTGTACCTCTATTATAACACTCAGCATATTCTGTGGTATATCATAGTGAATTATAAACAGATTCTATCTTCCTGACTAGCTTCCAAGCCCCTTAAAGGTTTTCATTTTTGCACCCTGAGTTACCTTGCATAGAAACTGATCTATTGCATAATATTGACTGAATTGAATTGGAAAAAGATGAGATTGTTTCAGTAAGATTCAACTGCCCCACGATAATGAAATGGCATCCATCCTCTCTATGAAAAGGTATCCACTGTCATCTGCACACTCAGTTCCAAGTAAGTTACCAGGTGTCAGATCAGATATCAGAGATGGACCAAAAAAAAAAAAAAAAAAACATAAATAAAACTCATGTACTTGTTTGCCTTTGGGAAGATAATGAATGCTCCATTGTGGAGTGTGTGTGTGTGTGTGTGTGTGTGTGTGTGTGTGTCTACACTTCACCTCCATAGATAAGAATCCTTGTTTCTGCCCTTTGTATCTGCTCTTCTCGACTTGTGACTCCTTAGTTTCCCCCTTTCATATTCTGCCCATTGCTTAATTTTCCATTGCTCAACTTCTCAAAATGTATAAAGGGAATATATGAGTGTGTATATACACACGCATTTGTACACATGCACATATTAATAAATATCCATTCACCATACACCTAAAGTAAGTTTATGCACAGCTTCTTCTGTTATTAACAGATACAGTAATCACTCCTATCCAAAAATATTTAATAGGAAACTGACTGATCTCTCTCTACAATCCTGGGAATTATTTTGCTGTCATGCCACAGCACACAATCTGATATTTATTTTTGCAAATTCAGTAAGGCTGGGCCCTAGTCACTGACTGAATGCTGGTTTGTAAGAGTCCCTCAGTCCTTGCAGTGTTCAAGCTGGCCCAGTCACTGTAACACTGTGCACAGCTGATTAACTGGAGTTCAGATACTTTCCCCCTTTATGCTCTGTGTGGCTCCTTGCACTGTGAATTTATCCTGGCTCAGCTAATCCATACTGTTTCAAATACTCCAAGCAAAAGGCTTTAATGTGAGAACTATGCTAGTTTTTTCTTTTTTTTTTTTTTACAAAGTATAATAATTAAAAATAACTGTAACAAGGTCCAGGAAATGAGTAGAAAGGAGGAAAACACAGTGTTCACAAACATGCTTTCAAAAAACAAATTCTCAAACTAAGTACTTTTCTTATGAAAGTCAGTGTTCAGTGTGGACCAAATGACATCACTTGAAAAACAGTAAAAACAATTCTCAAAAAAAAAAAAAAAAAAAAGCAGTCAATCTAGTGTCCTTCTAGAAATATTAAATGCTCTGTAAAAAATGAACATTTATTGGGATTTGTTGTAATAAAACCATGGACTGTAAATTATAATGACTAATTCAGAATGTCTTTTAAGCTTGTTTCTAATCACTGAGTGATTTGACCTGAAATTGTTGTAGTTTCTCCTTCTCAGTCATCAATACTTATCAGTTTAAATCTGCATCTATACTTGCCATATAAATTCCTCATATCTGTCCGATACTTGTGTATTTCCAAAAAAATTAAGAGTTTAGGAAAATTCAGCCTCAGAATTTCCACCAGCGCTCTCAGAATACGTAAGTACTCAGAGTTCAGCTATAATGTTGACTTTTCTACTTTGTAAATTATTATTATTTTGCTTTTACTCTAGCCTAGCCTGGGCAACAGAGCAAGACTCTGTCTCAAAAAAAAAAAAAAAAAAAAAAAGTAAATGTCTCTTACACTTAAACTCTTTGGTATATACCACATTATTTGATAATTTGTTATTACCAAATAAATAACATACTTAGAGTGGTCATTTATACCCTTAGAATTGCTCATCGAGATGTCACTAATAATCTTCCCAGAATAAATAATAACAAATAATATCAACAATGGACTCCCTTCCTCTTCAGCCCAGCCCTCTTGGTTAGGGGCTCATAACAGAATCAGATCCTAGAACTTCATATGAAGCCATATGTTTTATTTTCTTCAAGTATATTTCTTAGAGATGCGATATCAACTTGATATTTGTTAATTACAAGAAACAAAATATATTTCTATTGCACAATCTTTGCAAAACAAATATTCTCATTTGCCCTAGTTGAGTAGCTTAGGGATCATCATAGATCATCATATCATCATAGATCCCAGAAAGACCAATAATTTCCACTGATATCATTAAGTTTAACCAATTAATTATATTCATTCTGTAATTTCCAACTTTAGTTTTTATCAATAATATTATAGTTCATAAATGACAAGGATGTGGATACTAATAAAATGGTAGTGAAACATGTTAACAATGGTTAGATTTGAAATATTTTGCTTTATCTACCAGTAAATTAAATTCCTCAAAGATTTATCTGCCTACCAAACTAATTTTCAGAGATAATGAACATTTAGTTCCTGTTTTCTTAAATCTTTATGGATTGGCTTTACAGATCACCATAAACATACTGGTTTGGCCTCCACCTATATGCACCAATTTTTCCTGCTCCAAAGAGCATTTAAGCAGCAGAGCAGAACCCAGGTTGTGTTTTACCTCCCCATGAGAATCTTAAGTCTAATTAAGAAATTGGAGTAAGAAAATATAAAATAAAGAGATACAGGGATTTTTTTTAAAAGTTATATTCACATTTTAAAGGAAATTACTTTTTCCGAAGGTTGTTTTACGATAAACATTTTCCATGGATTGTGTTATTCTGGGAAGATTATTAGTGACATTCCTAATGAGCAATTCTAGGGGAATAAATGACCACTCACAGTAAATGGATAAAGTCACAGTATCAGGAGACAGTGTTGGCAACCTCATTGCTATACATTATTTAAACTTCAATGGCACCATACTTATATTTGTACCTCTAAATTTAAATGCGAGTGGGGTAAATTAAATTTGTTTTCTTCTGCAGCAAATTTCATTTGAAAGTATTGCCTGGATAAAACTCACTCCCGAGTCTAAAATGTAAGTCAGTAAAAGTCAAACAAAACTATAAAGATAAGCAGACAGATTAATGAATGGCCGTTAATCAACCTGCCCTTTTAGCATCCAGCTTCAAGGATTATACCCAAAATGATACTGCTATCATCATAAGTGAGGATACTTGAAAATCCAGTTTTACGAGGGATTTCAATTCTACATAACAACTGGAAGTCCATATTTTTAAAAATGACTTATTCAGGTATTTCATAACATGTAGACCAAATATCAAGAACTATTTTATCACTTTGATTTGATTTCCATATTGACACATATTTTGCATCTTCTATTTAGTACCTATCCAGGTGTACCTTGGTTTATAATTCTTTCCATTACATTACATTTCATTGTCCTTCAATTAAACCAGGCATCCCCAAACTACTGCCCAAGGGCCACATGCGCCCCCCTGAGGCCATTTATCTGGCCCCCTGCCGCACTTCAGGAAGGGGCACCTCTTTCATTGGTGGTCAGTGAAAGGAGCACAGCATGTGGCGGCCCTCCAATGGTCTGAGGGACAGGGAACTGGCCCCCTGTGTAAAAAGTTTGGGGATGCCTGAATTCAACTCTTAAATTCTTAATCCATTGGTGTGTTAGACCTCAACAATTAATGCCAAATTTCTTCAGTAATGCTTAAATAAAAAAATTTCTGCTGCCTGCCTTTCTTGGCAATGGGTGTAGTATAGATATATACCTTTAGCAAAATCAAAAGTATAGAAAATAAAACTCTTTGAAATAGAGAAATAAATACAAATGAATAAATGGCAAGGATACAAATTGTTGCAAGTTAAAAGTAAATAATAAACTGCTTTGAAAATACTAAAATTTTAAATGAACAAAATGGAACTGATACTTCCAAAATGAACATATGGTATCTTACCCTTTAATAAATTGGTGTCAGTATCAACAGCAAAAATGCAGAGAACACTTAGTTAAAACTAAAGCCAAACTACACACTAGATAAAATAAATTCAAACAGTAGGAAAAAAAAACACTCAAAATTTGTTTTACTTGTTTATTCTTGTTTTTGTTCAGATAGTAAAAACAAGTCTAATTTAAGGACCTGCAAAATCACACATGAAGTGTTATTAAAGTAGATATAATGTAAGAGGTAAATAGCAAAATAATAGATGTTTCCCTCTTTTTCTTAAAGAACATCACTCTCCAAAACATCAAATGAGTTCAGGGAAACAGCACACTGAGTGAGCTTTTACAGAGAAACCCCAAGAATCCACAATCCCTTTAGTAGTCAAGATATGTTTCCCGGCAGAACAAGGAAGTTCACTAATCACCCGATAAAGGTAATTGATAGCCTATTTAAAAATGTATCTTACTACATGCTTATTCTCAAGGAATCTAGTAAAATACCAGAATACATTTATGGTGTGCCTTTTTCACTCTAAACATGTATAATTGTAGTGATATCTGATTCTAGATGTACACTTCACTAAAAATATAGACTGTATTATTGTGTACAAATACAACCAAGAAAGAAAGCAGGGAATAGGACTAGAACTATAACTAACACACATGTGGATGCACGTGTGTGTGTGTGTGTACACACACACGTGCATACACACACACCTGCATACACACACACGTGCATACACACACACGTGCATACACACACACCTGCATACACACACACGTGCATACACACACACCTGCATACACACACATGTGCATACACACACCTGCATACACACACACGTGCATACACACACACCTGCATACACACACACGTGCATACACACACACCTGCATACACACACACAGCTGCATACACACACACCTGCATACACACACACGTGCACACACACACACCTGCATACACACACACGTGCATACACACACACCTGCATACACACACACACGTGCATACACACACACAGCTGCATACACACACACACACAGAAAGAGGGCAAGAGAGATGATTTTCTTAAAGCCAGCAACATTTTCTATGGTTGATCAGAAATGATATTAATCTGCAAAATTAAAATTTGGTCAAACTTGGTCTAGTAATTCCTAACAGTTTAACAGTTAAGGATTTCCTCTGTTATTCTCCTCTGAACTTCATGGTTTAATAGGTTTTTAACCTTCCTTCTGAGAAAAACAGAATATATTTAGAATTAATTTACTTTCCATTATATCAATCAAAGACAAATTTAACTGAAATTATGGGAAACACAGAACACAGCCAACAAACATTAAAAATGCTTGTTCAGTTAAGTGCTGTTTACATTAAAATATTTAAAGTAACTCTGTGCATGTAAGATTCTGAAAACCACTGTCAAGGACCATTGATTTAGAATCAAGAGATCCTGCTATAAATCTTCGTTCTCATATTTACTGGTGGTAAGCTCTTAAAGAAACCACTCAGACCTTCCGAAACTTGTCACTGTCTCAGTAAAACTAAAATAAAGACACCATCACACCAATATCACAGGGTTATTGTAAAGAAAAATTTTTAAAGGATGCTGTATATGTTTTACGACATATATAAACACCAGACACATATTAGTATTATACTTTTAAGTACTCTGATTAATATTTTTGGCTTATAGAAATAAACCATAAATTATTAGATCATTCAAATCAATGGTGAAAGGGAATTTTGCAGTTTTTTCCAGCAAAGATCCTTGCAAAAGAATAACATATTATCTAGTGCAGGGACAGTATAGACGTACATAAATAGCATTGCAGTAAAAAAGGTCAGGAAAGACCTCCCCGTAAGATTCCGGAAACGCAATAAGCAAATTACTGACCTACCCTTCTTACTTTGCATTTTGTGTCAATCCAATGTGAAATAACAACTGCAAAAACACTGTCCATACAAAATGCTGTCATTAGTAACTATCTTAATAAAAGCAGTAGTAACATAGATGTAAATGAGATAAGGGGTTAGACAAACTTCAAACATGTTTACATTCAAACCTACAAACAAATAGTAACACCATATGAGTTAACCTTTGATTCCAGTTCAGAGTTATGAATTTATATTATGAACAAAGACTATGAATATCTATATAAATAAAGGAAAACTATTAACTAAAAGATGTAAGGAAAAATACACCTTCAAAATACCAAAGTGATTTACTTAGACAACAAAGATTTATATACAAGTCTGTTTTAAGTACAGGAGGATCAAAGTATAGACAAGAAATAACATCCAGTTCTGGCAAGGATGGAGAGAAATGACCCTCTCACATATTTCCAGCAAATAGGCTTCTTTGGAAAATATTCTGGAAATACCTTTTTAAATTAATAAAACATATAACCTTTGACCTGACTGTTCCCTGTTTGAAATCAAGCCTGCAGAGATGAAAGATATGTGAATAAGCATCCATGTGTAAGGATATTTAGTGCAGCATTTTTGTAGTTGCAAAATAACAACAGTAATAATTTTAACAAATCTGAAAAGAAGATACTAATCATAAGGGAAATATATTAAGAGTTTTTAACTTAAAAATAGTGAATTATATCTATATATTCTGATCTGGAAAAAACTCCATGATATATTATTAAATAAAAAAGGAAGTGGATACAAAAATCAACCCAAAATGAATTAAAGACTTCAATGTAAGATCTGAAACTATAAAACTAACAGAAAAAAAATATTGGGGAAATGCTATAGGGCATTGGTCTGGGCAAAGGCAAAGATGTTTTAGGTAATACCTCAAAAGCACAGGCAGCTGAAGTAAACATGGACAAAGGGCATTGCATCCAGCTAAGAAGCTTCTTCACAGCAAAGAAAGCAATCAATGAAGTCTAGAGATAACTGACAGAATCTATCCATCAGGGATTAATAATCAGCATATATAAGGAACTCAACTCAATAGCAATGTGATACCGTTTTGCTCTGTGTCCCTACCCAAATCTCACCTTGAATGGGAATAATCCCCACATCAAGGGTGGGAACAGGTGGAGACAATTGAATCATGGAGGTGGTTTTCCCCATACTGTTGTTATGGTAGTAAGTCTCAAGAGATATGATGGTTTTATAAATGGGAATTCCCCTGCACAAGCTCTCTTGCCTGCCACCATGTAAGATGAGCCTTTACTTCTCCTTTGCCTTCCACCATGATTGTGAAGCCGCCACAGCCATGTAGAACTGTGAGTTCATTAAACCTCTTTCCTCTATAAATTAGCCAGGCTTTAGTATGTCTTTAATAACAGTGTGAGAACAGACTAATGCACAAAATAACCAATAATCTGATTTCAAAATGTGCAAAAGACCTAAATAGGCATTTTTTCAAAAGAAAGCATAAGAATCAATAGATTTATGAAAAAAAAATTCTACATCATTAAATATCAAATAGTTGCAAATCAAAACCACAATGAGATATCATCTCACCCAATTAAAATGGCTACTATCAAAAGACCAAAAAAAAAAAAAAAAAAAAAAAAGAAATGCTGGGGAAAATATGGATAATGGGAAACTCTTATATACATTGTTTGTGGGAATGTAAAGCAGTATAGTCATTATGAAAAAGAGTATGAAGTGTCCTCAAAAAATTTAAAATAGAGCTACCATATGCTTCAACAATCCAACTGCTGAGTATATCCCAAAAAAAGGAAATCAGTATATCAAAGAGATATCTGCACTCCTATGTTTATCACATCACAATTCACAATAACCAAGTTATGGAATTAATATGTCCATCAACATAGTATATATACACAATAAAATACTATTCAGTTCTCCCCTAAACACACACACACACACACACACACACACACACACACATCAGTAAAATCCTGTCATTTGCAGCAACATAGACATAGATGGAACCAGAGGTCATTCCAGTGAAATAAGTCAGACCCAAAAAGAAAGATTCTGCATGTTTCCACTCATATGTAGAAGCTACAAAAATGGACCTCATGGAGCCAAAGAGTCCAGTGGTGTTTACCAGAGGCCAGGAAGGAAAGTGGAGAGGGGAAGATGAAGAGAAGTAGGTTAATGGGAACAAAAGTACAGTTAGCAACGGTTAAGTTCTAGGACTTGATGGTAGAGTAGAGAAACCATAGTTAACACTATTTTATTCTGTATTTCAAAATAACAGGAAGAGAAGACACGTCATGCTCACAATACAAAGAAAAGATAAATGTTTCAGGCAATGGACAACCCAATTACCCTACTTTGATCATTACACATAGTATACCTGTATCAGAATATCACATGTACCCACAAAATACGTACAGCTAGTAAATATCAATTTAAAGCTTTCAAAAAGAGGTAAATTAGTGGGATGGGGAATTTTTTTTCCTAGGTTTTAAAAGATTATATATTAAAATGTTAAAAGAAAAAGCGGAGAAGTAGAAGACATTGTTTTGTTTCATCATCTAATTATTAACTGTTGCTTTATAAAACTTCATGATACATAAGCAACAGCTGCTTATTTTAATATTTTAATTAGATGAGAATAATTTTGAATTATAATGGTATGAAAGGTATAGAGATGACTAAGAGTTTGCATTCAAATAGCTTAAGATACAATAGGTAGTATAAACTTGTAAATAATTAGCTCTAAGAGATGTTATCAGGGAAAGCACTCAATAGAAGATCTTCACTCAGTGTCACCAAAGCACATTGGAAATTAAGGCATGGTTAAAGCTGAACAGGAAAGGATATGGGTAGAATGAGCGAATTTTTTCATACCCTTCCAAGAGTACTCCAGCCCCAGGGAAGCTCAAGACAGAGGCTGAGAATAGCAAAGTAAGGCACAATGTGGTATAGTACAAAGCTTGGTGCCTTCCCCATCGCTCTGTCCAGGTGTCAAACTCTGAGCAAAGCGAGGAGACACCTTTCCCCACTCAATTTCCACTCTTCAAATTTAGCCCATTAAAATGTTTTGTTATATCTAATTTAGCGCAGTTTTGTACATTCAGCTACAGAGAACTAAAATAATCCAGAGGAGGTAATAGAGACTTTCACTAGCATTTCTAAATAAATTTTGCTAAGCTATAATCTCAATCTGGTAACACTCTAAATATATTGAAAAGATAATTTAGTAACAGAAGAAAATGCTTATTAACAATCAATCTCGAAAAGATAGAACCTCCTCAAAACTCACATATACAGATGGTACACTTATGGTAGGATCACAATGAAATGCTAAATAAGCCAATTTGGGCATGATCTTTGATAGAGTAATTGAGTATTTGCCTTTGCAGGATTCTGATTTCCAAAATTATCCCCTCCCATGCAGACCTGAACATCATTCAGGCAACAGCTTAGCACTTAAATAGCTTTCACAGAAACAGATGGTAATAATAATAAATCTGCATATCAAATGCTTACTGGTAAAACTGTAAAATTAAAATCTAAGCAAAATAGGTTAAAAAAAAAAAAAAAAAAGCAAAAGATTAGCAGATTCCTAAGTATAGTCAAAATAAACCAAGGCAACAGTTCTAAGGATCATGAAGGCATAAGTTAAGAAAGATGTATTAATGTTTACATTTCAATAGAAGCTTATTAACCATGGGTGGAGAGGAAAACTAGACATCTAAGTCTCCAAGATAGAATACATGTAGATGATGCACATATAAGACTCACGGTGAACGTCATGTGTGGACGTCATTATCACATCTACACATTTACTTAACCTAAAGTAGCTAATCAAACAACAGTTGCCAAAGGAGAAAGAGTTCTTTACTAAATAATACAATAACATTTCCTGCATTGTTTTGGTAACCCAGAATCTAAGAGGGTCAATGTATTGGTTAGATAGTCATTTCTTTTACACCAAGACAAACTCAGAAATATTTAGATCATCTTACCCTTTCAAATGATGCTCTGTGAATATGAGAATGTCATTTATTTATTTATTTCTTCTTTATTAAGCAAAATATGTGAACCAATTTTATTTTTAATATCAAATAATGTTCGACACTCCATTTATGCATCCCGATTTGAAATGCAAAAGCATAGAGACAATTAACAATGACCTACCCAATATAATGTTCATTTCAACCTGGAGTGAGCCATTACTAGTGCGAACGTCACACACCTTAAGCTTTTGGTCACAGGCAGAATGATGGCAAAAAATCCTCTTAGACTCTATAAATGTGAGCAAATATTTACAATGCAGTTTTCACTGACAGTATGGCACTGGGTACTTGCTGCCTAGCACATAAAACAAATGTAAGATAACTTTATGGTTTCTATGCCAATTACATCTAAAAAGCAAGTAAACAAAATCATCCTATCACGTTTACCTTCACGCCAAAACACCATATCTACTGTCGTGGGAATTGGTGTATTTATCAAATATTGTCTAGTTTGAACAATTCATTCTGGTAGTAAACCAAGTGTATAGGCAGATGTACCACAAAATACAAACGGATTAGGAAATGTGCTTTTGGACATCTGGAAAACCTCTCCACCTTTTGTAGCTAAGAACATCATCAGAAGTTCTGGAAAGAGAAATCCAAAATTATTGCTTTCCGGTGACTTTGCCTCAGAAAGAACAACAATACAAATAACAAATGGCCATTTTTCAGGATGAACAACATATTTGTTGGCTCTGGACTGAGCTCACATGTCACCCTGCCCTATGGCAAGACTGCAGAAGGTCGCCATGTAGGCACCAGCCCATCTCACTAAGTGTTTTCACAGTCAAGTTTCCTGAGAGAAGAGTATGAGCTCACCCTTCCTCCATCCTGACTTCCATTCATCTCTCAGCATCTGCTTTCTTGGAGCCCTTCCTTTCGGGATTTCTGGGACATCACTCAGTAGAGGTTTCTTGCCTTTCTCTTCACATGACTTCTCTGCAGTCCCCTGTCTCTTTTCCTCAGCTCAGTCTTTCCAGGTGAATGATTCCTTAGACCTCTGTCTTTTGCTCTCTTTTCTCCTTAGGTTACATAGACAGGCTCTGCAGAGGAATCTCATTTACACTTCCCTATGTACAGATCACCCCTGAATCTTTATTGCAAGTTAAGATCTATTTCCTAATCTCAAAATTCTTTGTAGCCAATTGCTGCTGGAAATATCCATCTGGAACATCTCATGAAAATTTCAATCTCAATGGTTTGGGAACTGATGTCATCAGCGTCCTTGCCTTCCACTGGTCCTCCACATCTTATGCTCATAGATTTCTTTTTCTGGTTAATGGAAACCTTGTCTTGGCCAATGAGGTATATTCAATGACTGAAGAGTTTGAAGTTAATGAAAGAAAGAATTCATTCATTCTTCATTTAGATTTGAATCCCCAGCATGACATGGAAAAGAGTTGATGATCAATAAAGGTTTTTTGAACGAATAACAAGTGAATTTTATGATTAAAAACACTGAGGCATAGACAACATTTTTAAATAAAGCAAGAAGAGAATTAGTTAACTTACACTTTTATGGTTCTCAGTTTATACTTTAAAAAATTGAGATTAGATCAAATGATGTAATTCAGATTTCTTCTGATTTTTAGACACTAAAATTTCAATATTTTTAAGTAAGTAAATAAAACAAGAAGGAACAAATGTGAATCACTGAAAGCAAAAAAAAAATAAAAAAGCCAATTTGTTCTGTTTTGTTTTGAGAAACTGGAAAATAAAGCTTGTGCCTATGTAATATTAAGCTTGTATGGATTGTTCCTTAGGACAGTTAGCAGCAGGCACTCGGTGAATATTTGTGCAGTGACTTCATGAATTTACTCACTTGTTGAGAAGCTATATTTTGCACTTTAATCCAGTAATTGAAAGGCTAACACTTTCAGGCTTTCTGATATTTGTTAATTAATTGATTGCATCTAAACAATTTGCACAGGACAAAATAGCATATTACAGTCAGAATAGCATGGGCTTTGGAATATGTCAGAACTGGACATGTGTCCTATTTGAGACTATGATTTCCACACAACCTTTGGTAAGGGCTTACCTTCTCAAGACTAAGTTTCCTCATTTGAGAGTGGATTTACTTATTCTCTTCTTGCATGTTCTGATCTCATCTCAGAAAATTTCAGACGTGTACATGGAAACTGCCACACCAAATACAATACACAGCAATGGAACAAGGACACAGATTTTAGACTAGGAGACACCTTGAAACAGAAGACTTAAACCTGGTGTCAAGGCTCCCCTGCATCAGAATCCGAATCTTTGGGAGCAGATCAAGCACCTGCATTGTTCCTAAGCTCTTGGGGTTCACCTGACGCACACAAACTAAATGCATCGGGGCCACTGCCTTAGACAAGGTCAGTCATGTGTAGTTTACAGTCATTATTATTCTTTAAAGTGCTTTCAAAGACGCTCATTTCATCCAATCCCTACAAGGTGGAGAATGATTCATTTATTAACCCAGGAGTAATTGAGCATCAGACACAGTGCTAGATGTTGAGGAGCAAAATGAGAAAAAAGACTAAACATTCCTTAGTAATGGCATATACAATTTCTGTGGCAAGCCTTACTCTAACTCGAATAAATCTAAAATGACACTGTGCCATGCATGAGGAAGGAGAGAGACACATGTCACTATGAAATATTCATCCTGGATGCGTTGGCAAGGAAATTGTGGTTCAGAAAGGCCAGCATCACCTTAAATCAGCCTCATCAGCCATGACCAAAAATAGTGAAAAACTGGATTTGTTTTACGATGAGCATTCCACCATCTGTGCAACTATTCTTATCGAATTCTGGCCTGTGCGCAGACAACAGAGAGCAATAAGGTTTCTACAGAGCTCACATGTGATGAGCTGACCTCAAATTGCTGCAGTCTAAGAGTGCCAAAAGGAAAAAGGAAAAATATCCCAAGGATGTGCTGAGATGCTATTTCTAAGCTGTGGCAGCGCCAAGGTCTAGAGGTAAACAAAAGGACAAACAGGCCAGAATCACAGAGAGCAACCAGAAATAGACTCCTCTCAGGCAGTCTCATTCATTGGTAGCAGATTTGTCCTTCTCAAGAAATTCAACAGGATAAAACTGTACGGTCTTAAAGTCATACTTACTCGTAGACCCAGGAATTTGACTTTTAGAAACGAGACTTTTTAATATATGCTCAAAAATTTTTAGGTAAATGGGTTTTATTTTGAAATGTTATTTATAATTTTTAAATATCAGGAACAAATGTCTAACACTGAAAGAATATTTAAATAAGCATGGTCTACCCATAAACTTGAAAGTATGCAGCTATTAAATATTGTAGAGTTTTTAGAGCGTAACATACTTACCATATAAGAATAAATTTAAAATATATATGTTTGTATGGTTTGATCTGGCTTTGGACAAATGCAAGCACAACATCTGTGTGTGTGTGTGTGTGTGTGTGTGTGTGTGTGTGTGTCTACCTTTGCCTGTTGAAGATGTGTACAAGTACATGCAAAGAAACCTGAAAATATACAAACATTGATTAACTCTGCCTTTTAATTGTATTTTCTCTTCTGCTCCCCACCCATGAACATTCATTTAAAATAAAAAGGGGGAATTTTTTTAAAAAGCAATGGTAGGTGTTTGTAAAAAGAACATAATTTTCCTGATGCACCAACTCCTCTTCTGGCTGACCCAGAGGCTCAGGGACTAAGATGAATAATACATCAACAGGCTTCTCAAAAAGCAGCTGCGACTATGAAATTAATGAAGAGTAATTTTTATGTGTGAACTGGTCAGTAAGATCCAACAGTCACAAAATAGTCCTTGAAAAAGGCAGTTTCTTTCAAAAGCCTGCTAGCATAGCGCATATACGACAAGTCACTCACAGATCGTTAAGACTATGTTAAATTGCTATAAAATCTCATCTCAAACAATTAGGTCAAATGATCATTAAAATATGCACATACATATGAGAGTAGAATAAGCCTATTCTTTAAATACCGAACTATATCTAGATTTTAGCCAGGTGTATTTTTAAAGACTCATTATCTCTTCCCCCTACCTCTTCTGCATCCACATGTTCATTAATGTAACTCTTTGCTTTCCTGGGCATCCTCTTAATTGGGAGCCTTGGGTTGTGCAGGTATAATAGCTACACTGCCTTATATTAAGCCCCATTGGGCTATCATGACATCAGAAACATGCAACATAATAAGATCCCAAATTCATAAAAGTGATCCTTCTGGAAGCCTTGGGGGGTGACAAGTCAGTCTCTGAGCTTGCCGGAAGGCCAATGGCATGCCATAGTGTGCTTTCACATGGGGTTGCTGAGCTCTGTGGATCCGGGAAGGGGGACACACAGGCTGCCCTCCCAGCTGGTGGCCATCTGCCTAAGTGACAACTGCCAGATGGGGAGAGAAAACTGAAATGGGGATTAAACATTAAATAAGAGAGGGTTTCTTGGAAAGCAGGGTTGACATTGATTATTTCTATGACTTTTTAATGTCTTGGAAATTTTTTATGTGAAATACTTGGATAGGAATTTTTTTAAATACACATAAAAAAATCCTGGATGAATATGTCCAGTGTGCTAGACATGAAATGCCTCATGCTTCCTGCAGAAAACACACTGAATTGATTTATAAATGTACTTGTCGTTCCGTTCTAACTTCAAACTCAGATCAAAGAATCAATAAATATAGTGTTTTGCCTCTCCCCATGGGATAGGAGGCTCTTAGAATCTCCCCTAATCGAATTCCCAGTTGTTGTTTATGTTAGAATTCCCCAAAGCTAGTCACACAGGAACCTCTCACCTGCGGGTTGTCTAACATTGGAAATTGAACCCTGAGCAAAAGAAAGGATGAGAAATGATGGACGCTACCTCACCTCTCGCCCCAGTTTGCAAGTCATGACTGGGAAGGAAAGCAGGTCATGGAAGTGACCAGGGTCAATAAAAATTCACTCGGCTACATTTTTTAATCCATTTTAAATTACATCAGAAAAAAAGTGGGATTTTTTTTTTCTGTGTCATCACAATTTTCTTTTTATTGTAAGCTTTTAAAGTTTAGGAAAAAAGTTCCAGGCTCAACAAACCAAGTTTTAAAAGAATTGAAATCATAGTAGGGACCATATGTGCTGTTATTTAAAAAGGAAAACAGTAATTAACATTCAGAAGAAGATTAAGTCAGGGAGGTAAATACATTTTATTTTTCCTTTAAAGAAATTTAAATCCTGGATAAAAGAAAGCATAAAAAGACATTTCTTTCCGACCATTCATCTTCCTAATCAAATCCAGATCAAACCCATGACGTGAACATGAACTTAAAATGGAATTAAGGATAGAAGTCAGGGTTAAAGGAATTAATCGACAGCCACGGGTTCACAAGTCTTTTATGATCAGAAAATGGGCAGGGGAGTTGCTTCTCAGACCCTAGCAAATGAGATTGAGTCCTGAGGGGTTATCTCTGGGACAAGTGCACCGGAAAGTCTTTCTGCTACTCAGCAGCCTGCTTCTGCAGTGATGCCACTTAACGCAGAGCCTTTTGGACACATGCATGGTTTTTTTTTTTGTTTGTTTGTTTTTTAACCCCGTTCAAGGACTGAGTTAGTTTCTCCCATTCTGGGCAGTAATTGGCTCTGCACAAGCACAAGCTATATCTAAACCGAGGTGAAAATCTCTCATTGAAACTGACAGATGCAAACCCTCTCATTAATATTTGTCTATGTTTGACATTTTACTATGAAAAAAAAATCAAAATAAGTTCAATATAGACTCAGTGTTTGTTCACCAGATATACTTCTAAGAAAATAATGACTACCACAAGTCCTGGAAATCTCACGCGATCCCTACTGAAACGGAGTTATCCGTCTTCTATAATGAGTAATGATTCTGGATTGGAAGTATATACAGATGTCTATATGTTATTGCAAAGCTAAGAAATATGAAGAACAGAAAAGATAGGAAAGAGTAATATTATAAATGGCTAACTTTACCACTTTATATATACCATATTGAGGGGACATAGGTCAGACAGCATTGAACATTAAACAAACAACTGTATTCTACAATCGTGGCCATAAAAATAAATTCTTAAAATGTGCTATCAGGAGAAGAAAGAGACATTATCCCCATGTGGTTTTCGCTGATCTGGCTAAATCAAGTAAACGGTAACTCCTTCAGGAGTTTCCAAACCCTGAAAGCACCACACAGTCAACTCAACAAGCAGATTAACTAAGAAGCGCTGCAAGTGGTGTCTGTCTTTCTCTGTTGCCCAGTATACATACTTTCGGGACATCCATTTTCTCTTTCCACTCTGGGGCAAGGGAAATATATTATTTTCACGTAAAGGAATTTGCTCAGAAAGTATAAATTTGTATGCAGTTCCCCAAGTCACCGCAGAGCAGTTCAGTTCTGCAGATATCATCAACTCCACTTCCAACCGCTTTGTATGTCAACATTAGCTATTCTTACCTCATGTTGGGTAATCTGGGTGACTTATTTTGCCAGTTTTCTCATAGCATGTCACATTTTCTGAAGTGCTATGCTTTAGAAAAATATTTCCTATTTTCCTGCAGCCAAAAATTTTAGCATTCAGAAAATAGTGTCAAGTTTCTGGTGTATATGCTGATGCTGAGACGGGCTTTTATTTCATACTGCAGCTGCTATAAATCACAAGGGAATATAGATAACACAGTATATTTCACTCTTTGGACCATTTCTCTCAGGTTTTTCAAAGATAGTTGTGGTTTCAAAGATGTTCCTGTTGCAGGGCTCTTTCAAAAATGCTGAAGAATGTAGACTTGAGCATCAGGAAAAATCTTTTGGGATCTTCATTCTGCCACTTGCTTGCTGGAAGATTTGAAGCTAGAAACCTCACTTCTCCAACCTGCATATCCTTATCTGAGAAATGGTGAATAAAGGAGATCATTCATGTAAAGTGCCTAGCAAAAATGGCTGGCTTAGTAAATGCTTCTTGGTAATAATAACATAAATATCGATTGGCTATAAATCATGTTATCAAGGCATCTCCTGCAGCTGTGACTTGCCTAAATTTCTTGTAAACCACAATTAGTATGCAGATAGTACCAGGATATGTGGTGGTGTCTGACTGAGCTCTCTCTTACACACCCATAGAATAATCCAGGAGTGAAGCAACAAGGGACAGCAATACCAAGTATGTTTAACAACGCAGCCACTCTGTGTTCCTAAGCAATGTTAAGGCACTTTTTTCTTTTGAGATGGAGTCTTGCTCTGTCGCCCAAGCTGAAGTGCAGTGGCATGATCTCAGCTCATTGCAACGTCTACCTCCCAGGTTCAAGCAACTATCTTGCCTCAGCCTCCCAAGTAGATGGGATTACAGGCACATGCCACCATGCCTGGTTAATTTTTTTATTTTTAGTAGAAACAGGGTTTCACCATTTTGGCCAGGATGTTCTCGATCACCTGCCCTCGTGATCCACCCAACTGGGCCTCCCAAAGTGCTGAGGTTATAGGCGTCAGACATCACACCCAGCAATTAAGGCATTTTTAAGATATGGCAATAAACTAAGCATTTCCTAGTTCTCTGATGAAATCCTATATGGGTCTACCAGTGCCCAGCTCCATGTCATCACTAAAGCTATGTGGGGAAACCATCTTTCTAAAAATCTACAAATTCTTACCCCAATCACCACAGATTAGAGGAAAGCCTTTCGATGCTAATTGTGGCAAAACTCCAACATTCTCCTTACATTTGTTCTTTCTCTCAAGCACTGTCACACTTGGGGTGCCAGAGTAGAGAATGATTTCTGTTGGGAATAGATGTTGGAAATAGATGCTGGATAACACAAAGAAAAATTAGCACTGAGACAAAGGACCTTTCAGCAACGCAATTTTTACTTCCTGGGCTGCAGGAAGGGTATTCTCACTAGCCATCTTGCCACAAGAGTATAAAGAACGAAGGGAAACACACAAATTTATTTCTTACGCGTTTGGGGTCGTCCTTACTGCTGTGTCTGGTCTCCGTTGGGTGGAGTCAGACCTCACAATCTAAACTAAAACCTGATTGGCTAACAACTTAAAACTTTTCTAAACAGGTAAAAGCAGTGGAGAGCTGTGAGATGCTTGTGAGCAAGTCCAGCACAGATATTTTGGTGAAAGTACAAGGACATAAAATGTACTATGTTCCCGTAAGTGTGGCATGTTTAACAGCTACATAGGATAGGACTTAACAAAGTTATTAGCACACTTATTCTTTAACAAGAAAGGAGACTTTCAAAAGGAGTTTTTCTACTTCCTACAGGTTCCATTTAGGGAACTTCTCCACTAGGCACTGAATTGTGCAACAGGTCAGCTACAAACTGACATGTACATAGAGAATGCAGAAGTAAATTACCTCAGCTGAAATGCTGGCAGTGCGCAAATACTAACAGTCAAGACAAAACACACCAAGCCGTCGATAACGTGTTGCTAGAATAGAAAAGGTATGTTTAGGCCATGAACAGTGACTCATGCCTGTAATCCCAGCAGTTTGGGAGGCCAAGGCAGGTGGATCACTTGAGGTCAGGGATTGGAGAACAGCCTGGGCAACATGACAAAAGTCCAGCATCACTACCAAAAATACAAAAATTAGCCGGACATCAAGGGGTGTGCCTGTGGTCTCAGCTACTTGCAAACCTGAGGCACAAGAATTGCTTGAAACCTGGGAAGTGTAGGTTGTAGTGAGCCAAGATTGCACCACTGCATTCCAGCCTGGGCAACAGAGCCAGGCTCCCCTAAAATCAAAACAAAACAAAAACATACTCTAAAAAAATTTGCACCATCACAAGTTAAAAAAAAAAAAAAGCTTAACCAAGCCTAATTGACAAAATAACCCAGAAAAAGATAGTTTCAATATTTTAATATAAAAGAGCTCTTATAAACCAGCAAGAGAAAAAAAACTCATAAGAAAGAAAGATCACAAAATATCTTTTAGAAGATATTCTGCTGTAGAAAGAGACTACAAACAACTAAGAAATGTATCATAAAAAGTTCATCCCCCATATTCAGTGAGTCAAGAGAGTAAAAATGGAATAGGATTTATTTACTTACTAAAAAATAGTTAAAAATATTGACCAGTATTATTAAATGTGTGAAGAAACATCTATGTAAGTTGAAGTATAAACTGCCCAACCTCCCCGAAAGTAAGATACAGACAAATACTTAAGATGTAAAATCTCTAACTTGAAAAATAGGAAATTTCTTAAGGGTATAGGTACAAGGATATGCATCAGAGTTTTACATAAAATGCTAAAAAATGAAGACAATAGAGCTCCACCACTGGGTAATTGGTCCAAAATATGTATTTACACATGTTAAAATTCATTGTGTAATATACATTTATTTAAATGTAAAGTATCAGCTGTTTCTAGAAAATAAAATTACAAAATAATCAATAATTTAACACTACTGTTTCTGTAAAATTATTAACAGCTAGAAAAACATTTTGAATAATGACTGTCAAAGACATGGTGGAATCCACACCCAATTAGTGTGGTGGTTCAAATGATATTTAATTTACTTTTAAAATAATATCTCAGGGCCAAGCATGGTTGCTCATTCCTGTAAACCCAGCACTTTGGAAGGCTGAAGTAGATGGATCACTTGAGGCCAGGAGTTCGAGACAAGCCTGGTCAACATGGTGAAACCCCATCTCTATTAAAACAAAACAAAACAAAACAAAACAAAAAATTAGCCAGGTGGCACATACCTATAATCTTAGCTACTCGGGATGCTGAGGCAGGAGAATCGCTTCACTTGAACCCAGGAGGTGGAGGTTGCAGTGAGCCAAGATCGCACCACTGCACACCAGCCTGGGCAACAAAGTGAGACTCTGTCTCAAAAAGAAAAAGCAAAAATAAGGTAAAAGCCTGACTGTCATTCAGATATAAACTAAATTAAGCAAATCTTCTGTATTGTTTGGCAGGCGAGAGAACTTGCACTGGGGAACTGCCCTTTATAAAACCTTCAGATCGCATGAAACTTACTGTCACAGGAATGTCACGGGAAAAGACCTGCCCCCATAATACCTGGGAGAGACCTTCCACCAGGTCCCTCCCACAACACATGGGATTATTCCAATTCAAGGTGAGATTTGGGTGGGGACACAGAGTCAAACCATATCAGTCAGGGATTTGGATGTTGGACATTCAAAAAAAAAAAAAAACAAAAACAAAACAAAAAAACAGCTATCTCTGCACTATGACCATGTCATCTATGTGCCTCAAACTTTCCTACATCTACCTCTATCTCAGGATGATTCTCTGAGTTTATTTGGTATCTCATATCTCATAACTGAAACACATCTGAAACAAATCTCTGGATCTTCAGCCCTTGCCTTCTCTTCTCAGCTTCGGCTTTCGCTTTTTAGCAAACCTCTACATTTGATCATTCACACTGGAAACCTGAGTGGCTAGATTCATTCTTTTTTTTTCCATCCTGCACCCAGCCTAACAAACATAACTGACCATTCCAACTGAAAAATGTGTCTCAGATCTGACCATTTCCTTCCACTTCCCCTCTTCTCCCTCTGTTGTGGGTAACTACTAGAACTTCTGCCCTGGAATACCAGCCTCTCCTCTTTACTGCCTCTAATCTATTTCTCAGTAATTTAGAAACTGCTAAGTTATTTAGTAACTCAGTAGTTACTAAATTACCCATAGAGTAATCTTTAAAACAGGCGTTTTAGAACATGCCTACCTATGCCTTCCTTTTTGAAAAGATTACTAAATTATAAGGTATCTTGAATAGAGTCAGAACCTGCAGAATTTGACCCTAGAAACTCATTGTATGCTCATCCTCTTCCTAGTTTATTACACTCATCCTCCAAACTATTTTCTGTTACTGAAGAGGTCAGTCTGTCTCCTGGTTCAGACTCTGCACACACATTGCCCCTCTGTCTGGAGTTTTATTTCCTCCCTCTTGCTTCTCTAGCCAACTCCAAACAAAGATACAGGTCTCCACTTCAACATCATTTCTCAGAGAAGCCTTCCCTGATTCTCCAACATAAGTTAGCTTACCCATAGGCTATTATATTCTCTTTTCTTGACATCATCTTCTTTCTTGTCATTGATGATGATTTATGATTTTGCATTTGTCTGTGAGATTACACATGAACATTTGACTCCTCCCCCTTAGCCACGTGAAGTTGGAGGCCACACCTGATTTCTCCAACATAGGAAACCTGGAGAATTTCCAGCTGCCTTCCTGAGAGTCATCATTTTGTTGAGCACAAAGATAACCTAAGCAATCAATCCAGGCAAACAAGATCCCACACTCAGGAGACAGATACAAATAGTAGACTCTCTCTGCCCCTAGAAGACCAGATAAGAACTGATTGTGGAAGCAGAATTATTTTGTTGAGTAGATCTGGTCAGGTTAGTGCCTGAAAACATCAACTTCTAACTTCATTTTGAAAAACTGTCAGTAAAGGGAGGATGAGGTCCCATGCAAGCAGGATTGCGACAAGAGGTAGTCTCCTACTGCTTTGAAAAGAGGGTAGAAGGAGAGAAAGAGTTGATGAAAATCCCAGTGCTGACAGTGTGTAGGGGTCTCTTCTCCTGTGGTCTCCCTCCCACCAAGGGCAGCTTTCCAGATGCCTAATTCTTGCATAGGGAAGGAGGGCATCCACTTAGCATCATTATGAGTGTCTCAGTGTCTATTGCGTTCAAGGCAAAAATTCCAACTCTTGTGTTCAAGGCAAAAACTCCAACTCTTGCCCTTAGGAATGTAAAGCCCATTTAGAAATGAAGCAGGCACTTCACACTAATATCATAAATTAATGCTAGCCACTTTGGGGTTGTACTTCAGAGTCTACATAGTGCTTTCATTCAAGGAAAATGTGTTTGGTGCTATAAAAGTAGCATAATCAAATCACTGTTGAAGCATAATATACAGAATATCTCATGTTTAAATTTAAAAACCAAAATTTTAAAAAATGAAGAGTTGGGGCAGTGTCCAAACTACTCTACAAGGCTCTGGTCAGACTCTAAAGAGGAAAATGCTACTGCAATTAGACATGCATTTTCATAGAAACCATGCAGCCTTTAGTCATCTCTCTCTCTCTCTCTGGGTAGATAAGTTAGGCAACATTTGCTTAAAGCCAAAGTCTGTGCTGCAGAAACACCTGCCTTAGTAGGTGCTGACATGCCATGTTTTCTAAGACAAGAGATTTGAAAATTGGTTCCCTTCACTACTCCCACCTTCTGAATAAATTCAGCGCCTACGTTTGCATCTTTCCTATTTAAAGCACAACTGTTTTATTTACTGGTACAAATTTCCTAACAACTGACTATTTCAGAACACACTCTATTCTGATGAGTATATCCAGGCTGTTTTTCTTTACCTAGATGACTGTAGCTTTGAATATGATAAAGAAGCATCCGTTGAGGATTCCCTGGCAAGATAGCTGAATAGAAACAGCCCTGGTCTGTAGCTCCCAGTGAGACCAATGCAGAAGTAGGGTGATTTCTGCATTTCAAACTGAGTGGCACCTGGAACACCAGCGACACAGAACCATTCACTCCCCTGGAAAAAGGGCTGAAGCCAGGAAACAGAGTGGTCTTGTTTGATGGCTCCCACCCCCACTGAGCCCAGCAACCTAAAATCCACAGGCTTGAAATTCTCACGGCCAGCACAGCAGTCTGAAGTCTATCTGGGATGTTTAAGCTTGGTGAGGAGAGGGCTGTCCACCATTACTGAGGCTTGAGTAGGCAGTTTTCCCCTCATAGAGTAAACAAAGCCACAGAGAATTTCAGACTGGGTGGAGCCCACCATAGCTGGGCAAAGCTGCTATAACCAGACTGTCTCTCTAGATTCCTCCTCTCTTGGCAGGGGACCTCTGAAAGAAAGTCGGCAGCCTCAGTCAGGGTTTACAGATAAAACTCCCATCTCCCTGGAACAGAGTACCTTGGGAAAAGGGCAGCTATGGGAGCAGCTTCGGCAGACTTAAACATTCCTGCCTGCTGGCTCTGAAGAAAGCAGCAGATCTCCCAGCACAGCATTCATGTTCTGCTAAGGGACAGACGACTCCCTCAAGTGGGTCCCTGACTCCTGTGCCTCCTGACAAGGAGATACCTCCCAGCAAGGGTTGACAGACATCTCATACATGAGAGCTCTGGCTGTCATCCGGCAGGTGCCCCTCTGAGATGAAGCTTTCAGAGGAAGGAACAGGCATAAATCTTTGCTGTTCTGCAGCCTTCACAGGTGATGCTCAGGAAAACAGGGTCTGGAGTGGACCTCCAGCAGACCTGCAGAAGAGGAGCCTGTTAGAAGGAAAACTAACAAATAGAAAGCAATACCATCATCATCAACAAAAACAATGATCACTCAAAAACCACATCTGAAGGTCACCACATCAAAGACCAAAGGTAGACAAATCCACAAAGGTGAGGAAAAACCAGCACAAAAAGGCTGAAAATTCCAAAAACTAGAATGCCTTTTCTTCTCCAAAGGATCACAATTCCTCAAGAGCAAGGGAACAAAACTGGACAGTGAATGAGTTCGATGAATTGACAGAAGTAGGCTTCAGAAAGTAGGTAATAAACTCCTCCAAGCTAAAAAAGCATTTTCTAACCCAATGCAAGAAAGCTAAGAATCTTGATTTAAAAAGTTACAGGAACCGCTAACTAGAATAATCAGTTTAGAGAAGAATATAACCTGATAGAGCTAAAAAACACAGCACAAGAGCTTCATAAAGCACACACAAGTATCAATAGGTGAATCAATCAAGCAGAAGAAAGGATATCAGAGATTGAAGATCAACTTAATGAAATGAAGCATGAAGACAAGATTGAGAAAAAAGAATGAAAAGAAATGAACAAAACCTCCAATAAATGCGGGACTATGTAAAGAGACCAAATTTACATTTGATTCACCTGAAAGTGACAGGGAGAATGGAACCAAGTTGTAGAAGACACTTCAGGATATTTTCCAGGAGGCTTTCCCAACCTAGCAAGACAGGCCAACACTCAAATTCAGGAAATACAGAGAACACCACAGAGATACTCCTTGAGAAGAGTAACCCCAAGGCATGTAATTATCAGATTCACCAAGCTTGAAATGAAGGAAAAAAATCTTAAGGGCAGCTAGAGAGAAAAGTCAGGTTACCCACAAAGGGAAGCCCATCAGACTAACAGCAGATCACTCAGCAGAAACCCTACAAGCCAGAAGAGAGTGGGAGACAACATTGAACATTCTTAAAGAAAATAATTTTCAACCCAGAATTTCATATCCAGCCAAACAAAGCTTCCTAAGTGAAGGAGAAATAAAATCCTTTACAGACAAGCAAATGCTGAGACATTTTGTCACCACTGGGCCTGTTTTACAAGAGCTCCTGAAGGAAGCACTAAGCATGGAAAGGAAAAACTGGTACCAGCCACTGCAAAAACATACCAAAATGTAAAGGACATGGACACTGTGAAGAAACTGCATCAATTACTGGGCAAAATAACCAGCTAGCATCATAATGACAGGATCAAATTCACATATAACAATATTAACATTCAATGTAAACAGGCTAAATGCCCCAATTAAAAGACACAGACTGGCAAATTGGATAAAGATTCAAGATCCACTGGTGTGCTATATTCAGGAGACCCATTTCACATGCAAAGATACATATAGGCTCAAAATAAAGGGATGGAGGAATATCTACCAAGCAAATAGAAAGAAAAAAAAGCAGGAGTTGCAATCTTTATCTCAGATAAAACAGACTTTAAGCCAACAAAAATCAAAAAAGACAAATAAGGGCATTACATAATGGCAACAGGATTAATGCAAAAAGAAGTGCTGACTATCCTAAATACATATGCACCCAATACAGAAGCACCCAGATTCATAAAGCAAGTTCTTAGAGATCCACAAAGAGACTTAGACACCCACATAATAATAATGGGTGTCTTTAACACCCCATTGTCAAAATTAGACAGATCAATGAGATGAAAAATTAATAAGAATATTCAGGACTTGAACTCAGCTCTGGATCAAGAGGACCTAATAGACATCTAGAGAACTCTCTACCCCAAATCAACAGAATATACTTTCTTCTCAGCACTGCACAGCACTTATTCTAAAATTGACCACATAATTGGAAGTAAAACACTCCTCAGCACATGCAGAAGAATGGAAATCATAACAAACAGCCTCTCAGACCACAGTGCAATCAAATTAGAACTCAGGATTAAGAAACCCACTCAAAACTGCACAACTATATGAAAACTGAACACCCTGGTCTGAAATGACTACTGGGTAAATAAGGAAGTTAAGGGAGAAATGAATAAATTATTTGAAACCAATGAGAACAAAGACACATTGTACCAGAATCTCTGTGACATAGCTAAAGTGGTGTTTAGGGGAAAATTTATAGCACTAAACGCCCACAAGAGAAAGCAGAAAAGATCTGAAATCAATGCCATAACAACACAATTAAAAGAACTAGAGAAGTAAAAGCAAACAAAATCAAAAGCTGGCAGAAGACAAGAAATAACTAAGATCAGAGCAGAACTGAAGGAGATAAAGACACAAAAAAACCCTTAAAAAAATCAATGAGTCCAGGAGCTGTTTTTTTGTTTGTTTGTTTGTTTTTTGTTTTTTTTTTTAAGATCAACAAAAATGGTGGACCACTAGACAGACTAATAAAGAAGAAAAGAGAGAAAAATTAAATAGATACAAAAATAATAATAAAAGAGATATCGCCACTGACCACACAGAAATATAAACTACCATCAGAGAATATTATAAGCACCTCTATGCAAATAAACTAGAAAATCTAGAAAAAATGGAAAACTCCTAGACACATACACCCTTCCAAGACTAACTCAGGAAGAAGTCAAATCCCTAAATAGATTAGTAACAAGTTCTGAAATTGAGGCAGTAATTAATAGCCTACCAACGAAAAAATACCCCAGGACCAGATGGATTCACAGCTGAATTCTACCAGAGGTACAAAGAGGAGCTGGTTATATTCCTCCTAAAACTATATCAAGCAATAGAAAAAGAAGGATTCCTCCCTAACTCCTTGTATGAGGCCATCATCATCCTGATACCAAAACCTGGCAGAGACAAACAAAAAAATTTCAGCCAGTATCCCTGATGAACATCAATGCAAAACTTCTCAATAAAATACTGGCAAACCAAATCCAGCAGCACATCACAAAACTTACCCACCACAATCAAGTCAGCTTCAGCCCTGGGATGGAAGGCTGGTTCAACATAAACAAATTCATTGATGTAATCCATCACATAAACAGAATCAATGACAAAAAACACATGATTATTTCAATAGATGCAGAAAAGGCCTTCATGCTAAAAACAAAATTAAACACCCTGCATGCTAAAAACACTCAATAAACTAGGTATTGATGGAACGCATCTCAAAATAATAAGAGCTATTTATGACAAACCCACAGCCAATATCATACTGAATGGGCAAAAGCTGGACCTATTCCCTTTGAAAACCAGCACAAGACAAAGATACCCTCTCTCATCACGCCTATTCAACAGAGTATTGCAAGTTCTGGTCAGGGTAACCAGGCAAGAGAAAGAAATAAGGGGTATCCATGTAGGAAGAGAGGAAGTCAAATTGTCTCTTTGCAGATGAAATAATTGTATATTTAGAAAATCCTATCATCTCAGCCCCAAATCTCCTTTAGCTGATAAGCAACTTCAGCAAAGTCTCAGGATACAAAACCAGTGTGCAAAAATCACAAGTATTCCTATACACCAATAATAGACAAACAGAGAGCCAAATCATGAGTGAACTCCCATTCACAATTGCTAAAAAGAATAAAATACGCAGGAATACAACTTACAGGGGATGTGAAAGACCTCTTGAAGGAGAACTAGAAACCACAGCTCAAGAAAATAAGAGAGGACACAAGCAAATGGAAAAACATTCCATGCTCATGGATAGGAAGAATCAATGTCGTGGAAACAGCCATACTGCCCAAAGTAATTTATAGATTCACTGCTATTCCCATCAAGCTACCATTGACTTTGTTCACAGAACTAGAAAAACCTACTTTAAATTTCGTATGGAACCACAAAAGAGCCTGTATAGCCAAGACAATCATAAGCAAAAAGAACGAAACTGGAGGCATCATGCTACCTGACTTCAAACTATACTACAAGGCTGCAGCAACCAAAACAGCTTGGCACTGGTACCAAAACAGAGATACAGACCAATGGAACAAATTGGAGGCCTCATAAATAACACCACACATCTACAACCATTCGATCTTGGACAAATCTGACAAAAACAAGCAATGGGGAAAGAATTACCTATTTAATAAATGGTATTGGAAAAACTGGCTAGCCAGATGCAGAAAACTGAAACTGGACCCTTTCTTTATACTTTATATAAAAATTAACTCAAGATGGATTAAAGATTTAAACATAAGACTTAAATTATGTTTAAATAGGATTTTATTTAAAAAAATACGAAAATCCTAGAAGAAAACCTAAGCAATATCATTTAGGACATAGGCATGGGCAAAGACTTCATTACTAAAACACCAAAAGCAATGGCAATAAAAGACAAAATTGGCAAATGGGATTTAATTAAACTAAAGAACTTCTGCACAGCAAAAGAAACTGTCATCAGAGTGAACAAGCAACCTACAGAATGGGAGAAAATTTTTGCAATCTATCTATCTGACAAAGACCTAATATTCAGAATCTACAAGAAACTCAAACAAATTTACAAGAAAAAACAAACCCATCAAAAAGTGGGCAAAGGATATGAACAGACATATCTCAAAAGAAGACATTTATGTGTCCAATAAATATATGAAAAAAATAACATCATCCCTGCTCATTACAGCCGTGTAAATCAAAACCACAGTGAGATACAATCTCATGCCAGTTAGAAGGGCGATCATGGCCGGGCGCGGTGGCTCAAGCCTGTAATCCCAGCACTTTGGGAGGCCGAGGCGGGTGGATCACGAGGTCAGGAGATCGAGACCAACGTGGTCAACATGGTGAAACCCCGTCTCTACTAAAAATACAAAAAATTAGCTGGGCATGGTGGCACGTGCCTGTAATCCCAGCTACTCAGGAGGCTGAGGCAGGAGAATTGCCTGAACCCAGGAGGCGGAGGTTGCGGTGAGCCGAGATCGCGCCATTGCACTCCAGCCTGGGTAACAAGAGCGAAACTCCGTCTCAAAAAAAAAAAAAAAAAAAAAAAGAAGGGCTATCATTAAAAAGTCAGGAAACAACAGATGCTGGAGAGGATGTGGAGAAATAGGAGCACTTTCACACTGTTGGTGGGAGTGTAAATTAGTTCAACCATTGTGGAAGACAGTGTAGCAATTCCCCAAAGATATAGAACTAGAAATACCATTTGACCCAGCAATCCCATTACTGCGTATATACCCAAAGGATTATAAATCATTCTACCATAATGACACATGCATACTTATGTTTATTGCAGCATTATTCACAGTATTAAAGACTTCCCAAACCCCCATCAGTGATAGACTAGGTAAAAAGAAAATGTGGCACATACATACCATGAAATACTATGCAGCCATAAAAAAGAATGAGTTTATGTCCTTTGCAGGGACATGTATGAAGCTGGAAACCATCATTCTCGGCAAACTAACACAGGAACAGAAAACCAAACACTGTGTATTCTCACTCACAAGTGGGAGCTGAACAACGTGAACATATGGACACAGGGAGGGGAACATCACACACTGGGTTCTGTCAGGGTGTGGGATGCCAAGGGAAGGGAATGTAGACGACAGGTTGATAGGTACAGCAAACCACCATGGAATATGTATACCTATGTAACAAACCTGCACACTCTGCACATGTATCCTGGAACTTAAGTATAATTTTTAAAAATTAAAAAAAAAAAATGCATCCATTGTCCCAGGGACTTGAGGTTCAAATGTGCCATGTTTTCATCTAAGCCCTGGTGTTATCCACATGAATTAGTCCTGAAAGGCAATCTCTCTGGTGTTCTTGTTAATAAAGACACAACAATAATTAAAAAAAAAAAAAATTCTTCCCAGATATTATTTTTTCATATTTATTTTATAGTAATCCAGAAATGTTGGATGCAGGTCTAATCTTACTGCATAAAAATAATTCCTATTCCCTAAACACATAAACACACATACTCTTGTAAAAACTTATGAAACAGATACTTCTAGAATCTGCCATATACTTACAAATTAGTTCCATTTACTTTAAGATCAAAATGGCATAAAAAAATAAAAAAAAATACTGCAGATAAGTAAAACATAATGGTTTAACTTACTTGTTTTTTAACACAAACAAGTCTGTTTACTCTTACATTCATTTGGAATGGCAGAGAAAGGGAAGGGAAGAGAAAGATTTATTTCATATCTTTAATGGACTAATCTCTATACTTAGATATCATATACGTTTTCTTCTTAAATTGTTACATCATAGCAAAATAAGAATTATTTACATTTTAGAGATAGTTAAAAGAAGGCTCAAAGAGGGTAAAGGTCTAGAGAATGCCTACCTAAAAAGCAGCACATCCATGCACCCTCTTAAACGTGTTGTCCAAAGGCATCAACACAGAAAAATCTCCGTCAGCTCAGATATTTTTATTTAGGATCAGAAATGGATTCGCCATAATTCTCTAGACTTTGAACCCTCTTGAAATATGAAAATTGCAAATTTCATTCACGTGAAAACATGCAACGGCTTTATTGATAAATCAGCCCAATGTATTAAAAAAAATTATTAAAGAAATAGTGCATCCTATAAGCCGCAAGAGCAAGTTCAAGGCAGCACTGTGGCCTGACGGTTTCACTGGAGGCTGGAAGGGACAGCTGTGCTCACATAAATCTGCCGACCCCCATGAACTTTCTATCAACAAGATTTTCTCATCCTCCCATTATTGCTGTTCAACAATTAATCAACAGCTGTTGAAACATTATAAGCATGCTTGTAATTTGGGGTAAAATTAATGATTGCCTATCTATTAAAATGCGGAGGGAGGCTTTGTTTTCCAGACCCAGTGTGAACTTGCTGATTTATTCTTCAAATCAATTACCCTCCTGAACTCCCTGGATTCATGACTGTTGCCTAAGAGCAGCCCACACCCTGTACGTACTTCCCCAAAGTGAGCTTTGACGTCAGTAAGAGGGACCATGTATTCCTGGCTGTGTGGTTCCACAGTGCACAGAAATATGTTAGCAGAGTAAAATATAAGCATACTTAGAAAGATTTTGTTTTATTTTGTTTTATAATTATCTGAAAATAATTATTTAGAAATAATGATAATATCAAAATATAATTATGGAATTCAATGAATCAGTGACTCAAACAATAGTGAATGAATACTGTGTTTTATATAAAAATAAAATATAAGCAAGCCAATAAAACCACATGACATGGGTTAACTCCTCACTGGCTAGCATTTTTGAGGTTTTTTAATGATTTACTTAATATCTAGATCTATTAACAACCTACTGCTTCATGAACACTTCTGAATGTTCAGGAAAAAAATAATTTCAGCAAACTAGACCTCTCTAAGTTCAGCCAAGGCAAGAACTGGGTTTTCATTCTGATGCCCGACAGCTTGACCCCCAGTTCAATCTCACTCACTGTCCTCCCAGGTCAGGAGCAGGAAACCTCGTGCTTGGGTCCGTCAGGCACATTTCAGGAAATGTATAGACAACTTCAGTGAATTCTTCGAGTTTTGTTTTGTTTTGTTTCTTACATTTTTCCAGTCATGGAATTTTTTTTGTTTCTTACATTTTTCCAGTCATGACATGTAGTAGTTATCAAGGAATAAAGTGCTTCTGTAACCTTTCAGAAACGTAACACTGGTAGAACATGGAGAGAGATGTGAATCCCTATTACTTCACCTTCACTCCTGTTCATACGCAACCGCGCTGCTCTTAGTGTTATTGAATCAAGTCATAGTGAGTATTCGCTGTCATGTTTCCAGCTTCACACATACCTTTCAAATCAATTATCCGGACAACCACCTGTAAGGCAGCTCTAAAGGAAACTACCGCCATTCAAACAGACTTCAGCTCTGCTCCACTCTAAACCAATGAGAAGGCCATTGCATCTGTATACTTTCACAATAATTCTATATGAGAAGGAAAATAAAAAATTTAATGTACTAATATAAGCCAGCATCAGAAAAACTGTATCTTGTAAATTCAGATAATATAACAGAAACAGCTTTTGCTATGAGGATAGTAAATGCTTAATCAGGAATGAAAAAATATTTTAATCACTTAATGTGTTAGATTTTCACTGTCTTCTACCAGTATGAAACAGTCGGTTCCCAATCTGATTAGTGTCTGTTTTCCTTTAAAGTACAGTAACAATATCTGACTCAACATATATTTTCTTTCATGAGAAAGCTGTATTTTTCTATAAACTGCATCTAACATATTAGTAATAATGACGTGACACTTGAAACAAATTACAAACTAATGTTAGTGTAGTACACCAAATAATAACTCCCCTCAGGCCAATTTGCATACAAACTGTAACATTTAAAGCCAAGTTACAATTAGCACTTTATTAAGGAACCTCATGATTGTAACATACTGCAACCTATTTATACTTGCTACAAGGACTTCACTTATGAAAAATTATACTATTAGAGGTACCATTACAACAAAGCAACCCACATTCAATCACTAACAAGCTCAAAGACCAAGAGTCATTGTTTATACTTAAAGAGTTATACTTCTAAAGATTTCAAAAATGAGTAATTTATATCCCTTCAGTGTGACAGTGGAAAATGTAAACAAGATAGATGGTTGGTTAAGTTTACATTTAAATGACAAATATAGTGACACCACACCCACACATACCCACAATGTAAAATAAAAACCTAAACTAAAACACCAAACGTGGAGAACTACATTTAAGTAACCATCATCAAAGGTCAAGAATACCACCTGCCTTTTAAAATGAGGATTTAGTAATTAACAATATTGAAGATGTTGGATTTATTTCACAGGTATCTACAAAAATAGATGACAAATAACACCACCAATACTTCTGTATTACTCACTGTTTAAAAACTGAAGTCATACAGTATACGTGTGTGCACGTGTGTTTTTACCAGGACTTACTTTTTTCACTATTTTCTCAAAATTTAAAGTTTCAGTTTGCTGGAAGCTATTCTCCATTTTCAATGGTAGAAGACCAGCTCTTAGCGGCAACTCTTAAATTCTGTATTCCAGTTAAAATGCTTTGTCTTGTTTTTGTGAAACAGTGCTTAAGGAATTTATAAACACCCATTTGTTGTCTAAAATTGTAATTATGCCCTTCGGATTAACTTCAAGTTAATTACTTTTTATGTTTCACTTCAATACAAAAAAATAAACAATCTGATATTGAGTGCATTAACATTTATGGTTTGGTTTATATAATAAAGTGGCAGAGTAGCTTGATTTATTAGGATATTCCAAACAGCAAGGAAAGCCACAGAGGTGAGAATATAAACCAATGTACACAACATCTTGTGTGCACACACAGAGATGCACATCTACACACACATACACATTTCTTTTGAATGAATCTTCAAGAAGACATTGCATGTGCAACTAAAATTCCATTTAACAGTTATCTGAGTCTTTAAGCCTCTATTAACAATCAAAGTCCCATTCTTCTTCCTCCTCATTTCAGCTTGCCTTTTTGTGCATTAAGAATGATATAGTTCCTCAATCCTCCTCATTCTTTTCCAGCATAATTTTGACTAATATTATTAGTCAAAGTACATGCATAAGTGACAGGGGTGGGAATTACCCAGCAGTGGTAAATTCTATAGATACTGTGAGCTAAATTCTTTCTGAGATAAGCATTAAGAGTTAACAGCTGCCATCAGCAAGAGAAACGGAGACAGTGCAAGGGGGAAATCTACCCCAGTCATTTGTGTGTGTGTGTGTGTGTGTGTGTGAGATAAAGTCTCACACTACTGCCCGGGCTAGGGTGCAATGACATGATCTCGGCTCACTCCAATCTCCCCTTCCTGGGTTCAGGCAATTCTCCTGCATCAGCCTCCCGAGTAGCTGGGAATACAGATGTCCGCCACCATACCCAGCTAATTTTTTGTATTTTTAGTAGAGATGGGGTTTCACTATGTTGGCCCACTGGTCTTGAACTCCTGACCTCATGATCTGCCCACTTCAACCTCCAGAAGTGCTGGGATTAGAGACGTGAGCCACCAAGCCAGGCTCCTTAGTCATATTTTTATAGTGAACCGATATTACAAACTAATAGAAAAGATAGCTTCCTGTGAAGAATGGTGAACACCAACCTGAGTACAGTCACTGCTCTCTCACTGATTTGGATCATGACCTTAGGAAAGTCATTGAACAGCTTTGACTCAACTTCTCAGATGCTACATTGGCATAAATGTCATCTGACATTTTCCTATCAGGAACACAATGAAAATTACAGAGATAAGGTGAGTAAAGACATTTTGGGTTTCAGAGTCAAAAGAATGATATACTCATCCAAAGTACACATACACTTTGTGTCATGAAGTGGATGGATGCCAGTCTATCTATCAGGACTTAAGAAACAGGGAACATAACTTCACAGGCTAAAAGAAACCAGCATTTATATTAACTCAAGTCTTTCTGTACAGTATTTTTATTTAGTGAGAACTGCCTGATCCTCTTCACCACAAACATATGTTAAAATAGTTAATCTAGCAATCTCAAAATTAGTAGTCATCAGTTCACAAGTAAACAAATCATTACTATGTGAATGATACAGTATTAAAATTATCATTTTATAAATTTATTGTATGAAGATCTCCTAATTAACAACAAAAAATAATTCAGGATGTTAGTTTTTCCTTTCTATTTTGTTGTGCACATTCACTCCAATAGAATATGATAGGATATGGTTTGGCTCTGTGTCCCCACCCAAGTTTCATCTTGATTTGTAACCCCCACTTTTCAAGGGAGGCACCTGGTGGGAGGTAATTGGATCATGGGTGTGGTTTCCTCCATGGTGTTCTTGTGATAGTGAGGGAGTTCTCACAAGATCTAGTGGTTTAAAGGCGGCAGTTTCCCCTGCACTCTGTCTCTTACTGCCACCATGTGAGACATGTCTTTCTTCCCCTTCACCTTCCACCATGATTGTAAGTTTCCTGAGGCTTCTCCAGCCATGCAAAACTCGGAGTCAATTAAACCTACTTGTTTTTTTTTTTTTTAATAAATTACCCAGTCTCAAGTAGTATCTTTATAGCAGTGTGAGAATGGACTAATACAAATAGAATGAGAAAATGTGCAAAACTCAATTGCTCAGCTGATCACAGTATGCTTGTAGGTACTGGAATACTGCTGAGTAGGTACTTTTGCCTCAATGTTTGAATTCCTCCACATGAACATGTTAAAACCCAATGAGACGGCACCTGGAGATGATGAGATCATGAGAGTGAAGCCCCCATGAGTGAGAGCAGTGCCTTTTTGCAAAAGAGGCCCAAAAGCAGGGCATGGTGGCTCATACCTATAATCCCAGCATTTTGGGAGGCTGAGGCAGGTGAATCACAAGGTCAAGAGATGGAGACCAGCCTGGCTAACATGGTGAAACCCTGCCACTGCTAAAAATACAAGAATTAGCCAGGCATGGTGGTCTGCACCTGTAGTCCCAGCTATCTGGGAGTCTGAGGCAGGAGAATTGTTTGAACTCAGGAGGCAGAGGTTGCAGTGAGCGGAGATTGTGCCACTGCACTCCAGACTGGTGATAGAGTGAGACTATGTCAAATAAATAAATAAATAAAAAGGCCCAAAAAACCTGCCTTGCCCTTCTGCCACGTGAGAACACAGAGAGAAGGTGCCATCTATAAATCAGGAAGAGGCCCTCATCAGGCACCCAGTCTGCTGGTGTCTTGGTCTTGGACTTCCCAGTCTCCAGAACTGTGAGAAATAAATTTGCATCATTTACAGCTTTCCTGGTGTGAAATCTTCAGAGATACTTGAGAAGATGCTTGCTTTACCAAAACTATGATTTTCTTGGACATAACTAGAAAAGCAGGCATAGACATGGGAAAACTCTAGACAGGACTGAAAATTCTCTACCAACATTTCCACCATTAGTCATAAAAAATATGCTTATGATTCATTATCTGGTACTTTTTTGAATCCTTCGGAACCCTGAAAAACAAACTGCACTGCTGGCACAGAATTTATCATAGATTTTTCTTACTCTAAAAACAAATTGCAGGCAACAATCAGTCAGCACTGTGCCAAGGCCTGACAACTCAAAGATGAATCTCTGGAGTACAAAGTTTTGAATAAAAAGTTGTTAATCTTCACAGTCTAGCAAAGTGCCTAGCCCATTCGTGAATGAATAAATGCATGCTTGTGGACATCCAAGACCAGGAATGCAATGGGTATGAGACAGTCCTCGCTGACACTGAAAAAGCTCAGAAACCTGGGGAGAAGCCTGATTCCATCATGATCTTCTTTACATTCAGATTTTATCTATTCATTTCAGGTTCATTCAAGTCAATTTCCTTTCCTAAATAGTCTGCCAAACAGGAAAACACTCATGAAGATGGCAAGACATGATCTCTGTCCTCAAAGCACTAACTTCTGCTGCAGAAATCACATATGTGGCAGCTTGAAGTGAGGTGCCTGACATGATCCATGTTTACATGTCAGGGAAGATGGGTAATTAACTACAAGGTAAGGTTGAAAAATAGTGCTGAATAGAGGTACAAGCAACTCTGAGGAAGTAGAAAGGAAGAGTGAATATTTTTTATTTTGACACAAGTAAAGGTAATAGTTGAGGAGTAAAACATAAGTGACCTTTAACTGGGAGAGAATGAGGCCAATATATGTATATGAAACAAGGTGGACAAACATGTGGACATGACATGAGGTTGTGGGACCTCTTGAGGTAAAAGAGGAAACCCCTGGGATGCATTGGAAGGGGTATGGCAGGAGGTGGTTTCCTCTGGATTCCCTCCAGCTTGCACACTCACTCTACAGACCTGCCAGATTGGAGATGTCGGGGTTGCTGCACCTTGCGCTATACTGCGTTTCTATTCAAATCACTCTACAAATGCATTAGCTGGTTTCGCAGTCATATTCTCCATTGCTTTATATTGAATTTGCAATCAGCTAAAACCTGCATGTCTATCTTTCAGAAAATATTGTCAAGCTTTAATACATTTTCATTTTTTAAAATGATTTTTAACCTAGATGCAGAACCCGAGGCTACTGTTAAATTTTGTTTGTGGTATTGTGATTCTTTATTTTAATTTGTCAATTTTTTTTCCCATCCTGACTTTGTCATCCTCTGCAACAGCTACTCCTCTATGCGTTGAGTAATGGCAAAATTCATCACTATAGCAAGCAGTTTTGAGAGGATCGAAAGATGGATCCAGTGGCACACCACTAGAGATTTTCAGGAGGACTGAACAGTGTTCCTCAATCAACATTCTTAAGTGCTGACTTGATGAGCCATTCGTTTACAGAACTATTTGGTTACCCAGACTGTATTTCTCTAACTTCTACACAAGTTCATGAGATTTTTGCTGAACTACAATGACAAAGTTAAAACTCACACCTTCACTTCCACCCAATAAATATCAGAGATTATGTTCTGCACATGACCATGTTCTCTGGATGCAAGCAAAAGTTACGTTGAATATTTCTAAGTTGCCTTATAGAGCCATTTATTTAACCTTTAATTCAACCAACATTTATCAAATGCACACATCAGTTCTTTTCAGTTTACCAGAGTTAATTTCAGAATTGCCTGTACTATTCCACAGCCAGCTCTTACCAGCTCATCAGGGCCAACTATGCACATCTCCTCCCCACGCTCTGGCAGTGACTCTGACTGGCAGGTTAAATCAGTCAGCTAGGAGTATCTGCAACTGGTACATATCAAGGATTATTGTTTTCGTTTTTTTTTTTTTTTTTTAAAAAATGGTTGTTAAACATTTACTAGCACAAAATTGAGACTAGTTCTCATCATCCTCCAAGATTTTGAGCTTTTGACAATTCAAATAGTGTTGTCAGCAGATAATTCTAATAGTGTCATCTACAAGTTTGGGGGCAAGAAAAGAAGAGAATCCTGCTAATATATGAAACATTTGCAGCTGTCTCAGAACAACAATGAGAAGATACTCGTCTTACAGGTAGTGATGAAGGAGTGAAGCTTAGGGAAGAGATAAAAGCCACAGAGCAAATTTGGAAAGCATTAATTTGTTGTTACCAATGCAGTTCTCAGACTGGATGAGACTTAAAATGGATAGCATGTAGAGAGGAGAGATCAAAAACCTAAGAACTGAACCTTGTGGGACACTTACTTTAAAAGAGACAGACAACAGCATATGCAGAGGCTTTAAAAAAAAAAGGAGTAAGAAAAAAAATCCATAACCCAGGGAGAACCAATAAAAAGCCACTGGTGCTCAAAAAGCACCAGCAGAGCACAGAAGGGCACTGGATGCCAGAAACTGGGTTTCCCTTTGCCCTGAGAGCCACTCTGTGTCTCAGTTCATGATGGAGCCCAGTGCAGAACTTCGTTTTCCTGAACGAAAAAAAAATCTTCAAAGAGAATGGGGATTTAAAGCATTATGATAATTTCAGCCTGGAGGACACATTTGTTTATGATATATCAACACATAATTGAGTATAATTATCTTTCATAAATTTTAGGATCTATTCTAATTTTTCTCTAATATTAGGAGTCTGAAACAAATCAAACATGTTTGTTTTTGCTTTATCTTCCTTGGCATATCCCTAGTTCATTTAGCCTTACTAATACACTTGGTGTTTCCTTTTCAAAGCAGGACTGTTGGAGGAAAAGAGAAGGTAATTAACACAAGTCATTCTTCCCAATATGCTGTGCTGGTACTGCTGAAATTGCTCTCCATGCCACCTTGTCCAAATAAGTTGGCCTCACCTTTAAGAATTATAGGCACTCTTACAATCTTCACAGGATTTGTAAGTCTCAGGAAAAATCTGACACAATTGACAGATGTGAAACATGAATAGTCTTTAAGATGGGGACTTGGAAGGCATATTCAGCTGTCTTTTCTCCAGAAATGTGTACTTGGTTTATCACCTGAAGTAGTCAACCTTAGGCCAATGAACAGTGATAACTATTATAAAATTACAATCATTTATTTTAAAATATAACGTATTAAATATTTTTATAAGTAAATTCACTCTGAAGTAATTCCTGCCCTTCTTATTTTTCTGAAATCTAACACTCTCATTCTGAATTGTTGATGTCACAGGAAGCCCAAAGAGGTGATTAAAAGCGGATTTTATTTTTCTCCTTCTGTGTTTTCATCTTTTCCAAGTTTTCTGCAGTGAACTTTTAGTAGAGTTATAATTTCTTAAATATACCTGATTCCAAAAAAAGGAAATCAATGTTTTTCATCAGACAAGATTTTCATCTTGAGCCATCTTTATATCAATTTGCTCATTTTAACAAAAATCAGCTAAGAAAAAAATGCATTAATAATAAACTTTTTAAATAATAAACTTTTAATAAACAATTAAAAATAAAAATAATAAAAACAAAATAAATTTTATTAATAAACTGATTTTATTTACTAAAGTAACTTGGAAGGTATTACTTTGAGATGTTTAGTTAATAAGGATTGATTAAATTTTAATTTCACGGCAAATGGCGACAGTTTTAAGAAATACAATAGTTAATGACAAATACTAAAATGTCATAAACACACACTGCTCACAAACAGAGATGACATCATCAAAAATGGGATGAATCATAGGCCTCTAAAAGCTTAGAAGGTCACTCCTGAGAGTGAACATGCAGACTAAATTCTGAGCTTTAGTTGCCATCTAGGAATGAGTTAGGAGGATCTTTAAATCACTGTGTCCATTTGTAGGCAAGTGTTTAACTTTGTCCTGAAGCATATTTAACGTATGGAACAAGCTTATTTTTCTCTTCTGTGATTGATCTCTTCTTTTGCTTAGTTCAAAAATGTATCACTCTTTTCTGCCAACAAAACCATTCTTCCAGCAACAGATGTTCTGTCATAAAGAGAGACTTATGTACCCTGGTATAAATAACAAAGGTGTTAGCTGGAATTAAAGGGAGATGTTTCCTATTTATACACACACACACACACACACACACACACACACACACACACACATCTTCAGTGATTACTGAGGGAGGGCAAAAATTCACTATAAATAAATTTTACATAAACACATGTTTAAGGAACATTGGAAAGTTTGACTAAGAAAATTTATCTTCAAATTAATGACTGTTTTGTTCACCCCATATAGAGTTTACATGACTGTTACACATACACAGATTTTAAGAAATTCATTAATCACCGGCTTTGAACTGAATACCCATTTGGAGACAGCACATGTGTTTCTGGCAGTGACTTTTATAAACACCAAGATGCCTTAACTCCCTCCCCTGTTTTGGAATCAGTTATTCCTTTCAAAACCCTCCCCTGGAGAGAAATTCCCAATGGAGGGCGGGCTGCCATGGCTGCTCCCAGTGCACTAGCCTGGGGCTGCGCTCAGGATCAGCCTTCCTGGTCCTGCGGACACCAGGTCACTGGGTCGCGTGCAGTGAGGTGCTCCCTGCTCACTCAGCAGCTCAGCCTTTCCCACAGCTGCTTTCTGATACTTCCAGGAGGTTACAGGAGAGCTGAATTGCCAACAGCTGTGAGGCCACTGGCTCTAGAATTATGAATCTCCTACCAATCCAGGAGTAAGTCCTGGAGAGCAGAGATTCTAGGAGCAGGGTGGGGTTCTCTTTCAAACACCTTTTTAAAGTTGGGAGGTAACATATTAGAGCATCCTGAGGAAAAGAAATAGACTACAAATAAAATCCAAGAGCTCAGCAGAGGGGTTCAGATCCCAGCTGTCCACACCAGTGGGGGACTTTGAGCAAGTCACTTAGCTGGCGGGGACTTCACTCTTCCCTCTTATAAATTAGGGATGATGACATTTACATGCCCCATAGTGCTATTATGAGCACTTAGGTATTACGATGTGTAAGGAACTTGGAAAAGTGTGTGGCATGGAGGTTTGATTAAAGCCAAGTAAGAAACAAAGGGGAATCTTGAGTCTTTCAGGCATGCTCCTTAATTTTCTGACAAACACATGAATATGACATTATTACTCCTATTTTATAAGTAAAGAATCTGCCTGTAATCCCAGGACTTTGGGAGACTGAGGCAGGTGCATCACCTGAGGTCTAGAGTTTGAGATCAGCCTGGCCAATGTGGTGAAATGCTGTCTCTACTAAAAAATTCAAAAATTAGCTGGGCATGGTGGCAGACACCTGTAATCCCAGCTACTTGAGAGGCTGAGGCAGGAGAATCACTTGAAAGGAGGCAGAAGTCGCAGTGAGCCAAGATCTCACCATTGCACTCCTGCCTGGGTGACAAGAGTGAAATTCCACCTGAAAGAAAAAAAAATCTGAGGCTCAAGAAGCTAACTGAATTGCCAGGCATAAGCTCTTAAACTGGCCCACCATCAGCTGTAGTAGAGAGCGGGTTATCCGCAGCCCTTATTAAATAATGCTTAACTGATGCTCAGAAAAACAACTGCCAGCCTACAAATTAAAATATTCACCAGGGTAATTGTGCATTTATATTTCACATTACTCCAGAAAGGACTTGGGGAGACTGATCAAAATTGCAAACAATCACACATAATTGAAGAAGAGGAAAAGATTTGCAATGTTTTTAAGATGTCACCGTCCAGAACCAACTGCCTGTACATCCGTGATTCTTAATATTTTGTGGGTCAGGAACACTTGGAGATTCTGATGGAATTATCAATCTTATCTTTAGAAAAAAATCAACATATTATAACCTTTCATAATTACTCCATATCTAACAGACACCATGCTCATCCTAGGAGTCTGTGATCACTGTTGGCTATCAATTCTTTTGGAGTCTTATATCAATAAAGGAAAGTGAAAGTGCTAAACAGAAAAGTCACTAATGGCATTTCTTGTAATTATGAAAATACAGTAACCATTCTGAAACTCTGCTGCCCTAAGTAAGCATGGGAAAGGAGGGCATTCATTAGCGATTGGGAAATAAAGGAGAAAAGTTAATAAGACATCTGAAACTCAGAAGTTGATTCTGAGTGAGCGAAATTAACAGAAATGCATGTGAATACATACAAAAAGTTATCTATACCTGCATTTATAATCTACCTATCAATACATATGTATGTATCTGATTCAAAGGGAGCAGAATTGGAGGAAATCTCAATTATTTGCTATATGAGGAACTAGGAATATGACAAGAAACTGAAAACTATATTATTGGAGAGAAGATTGAGGAAGTTTCATTCTAAGAAAAAAGGCATTAAGCTCATCTTAATGAGAGAAAATAACAAATATGAATAAGAGATTGGACGTCTTATCTTCTCTCCAGAGTTGTTGAGAATGGTGATGAAAAATAGAGGGGGACATGTCAATCCAATATAAAGAAGTCATTGGTGTAAAAATGGGAAATCATGTGTCTGGAGGAGAGCTTTGTGAAATTAGAGGAGGTCGCTCCAAAGCCAGATTATCAGTTGGTGGATGTGTTCTAAAGATAATTAAGGAAAATTTTAAGGTCTTCATCAATCTTGTATAATTAGGATCTGAGATTATACTCCTGAAACAGAACTTGTTAAAGTTCTGGGTCAATAGACTACAGACTTTCTAACTTTTAAATAGTCATTTAGACTTACGTGGCTTTCAAAACTAACCTTTAGGAATATAAAATCTACATAAGACCTTGTTCAATGCATTGTCCCAGAGGTATTGGCAAAATCAGTACATAAACTTCAGACTGTGACACTAATTCACACATCCTTTAAGCAATCTATTGACTTTATTAACATTCTTAATGTTTTCAAGAGTACTGTGAAACCACCAAGTTTTCTAACTATATACCTATCTGCCCCATTATAATAGCCACTTCACATTAGACATAGAGATGTATATAATTTAATTGTGTTTAATCCTAAAACACATAGTAACTACCACATATAAGGAAAGTATTTTATGGAACAATTTTATCAAACCAGTGACTAAAGATTAAAAGGGAAATAAAATAATTGTTTATCAACAGAAGCAAAAATAGGCCAAAGAATCACATATTTATCAATCCGTTTGCACTGCATTCCTAACTCTAGTTTGTAAGTTCCATTTATGAAAACAGAAACCACGGGACTTTCATTTACCTGTTTTCACAGCAGGAACACAGTGCTTGCCACACAGTGTCAGATGTATAGAATGGATGAATTAAAAACTTTTTAGAGTTTTGCAATATTTATTAACCTAACAAATGATACTAACATATACCATATGCCAGGTGCAGTTCCAAGCCTAGGGTAGAGCAGTGACTGAAACAGGAAGTCCTTGATCATATGAAATTTGTATTCTAGTAGAATAATTAATATGTTGATATTTTTCATCCCTGTTGTGGGGGGATACTTATTCCCAAAAGACAGTGATGGAAGATTTCTTAGATTTAAGGAAAAGTTGTTAAAATTCACTTTTCAATTTTTGACTGAGACAACTCTATAAGGAAGAGTCATATAAAATTGGAATTACAACAGTGCTTTTCAGTCCTTAGGCATTTTGACACATCTGAAGAATCTGACTTCGGGGCAGGCCCAGCAATCTGTATTTTTATAAGCCCTCCAGGTGATTCTGATGCACATGAGAATATAAGAATAACAGTTCCAGATCAATGACACTTAAACTAAACTGCATCTTAGAATCACCTGGGGGAGATTTTAAAATGCCCATACCTGGGTCTCCTGCCCAGACATTCTGATTTAATTAGTCAAGAGTGGAGCCTGAACATAAGGAATGTTTGAAGTCCCCAGGTGATACTTACGTGCATCCAGATTTGAAAGCCACAGCATCATCAGGATTTGCTACCTAACTGGTCTCTCTCTTCTTACTATTATTTCCCTGTGAACCTTCATCTGTACTTGACCTCTGTTCTTATTCATGCAATAATGATTTTCTGATCTATACATCTTCCCCACATTGCAGGGTCTTTATGAGAATTCCTCTACTAGCATACATTGCAGGTATGTCAGGCTGAACACATTTAAAACTAAGCATGTCTCCCTGAAGTTTCCTCCCTCTCCAGAGGCTGTATGGGGTAGTGTTCGTGAGTACAGGCTCCGGACACAGCTGCCTCAGTGCTAAGCTTCAGAGACAACTTTCACGTCACCATCTCTGTGGATGGTACCGCTGGTGCCAGGCTGAGACAATCTGAAGCATGGGGGCTCTGCCCTGGTCTGCTGGGTTTGAACAATGACCGACAAAGGGGAACAGACTTAAACTCTTTGTGCCTCAGTTTCTTCCCCTTTGAAATGGAAACAATAAAACCTCTGCTAGGGTTATGCTGATGATCAAATGAACTGATTCACGCAGAACAGCACTGGCACGGAGCAAACAATCAACTGTGAACAGATGTGATGGAAATAGATCAGAGCCAGTGCTAAAAGTAAGAAAGTGAATGGCCCGAGATACTGCCAGGGCAGTGGTTATCACTTCCTTAGACTAATGGTGCCACAATTCACGAAGGCCTTGCCTGTCCCTTTCTTTATTTACTTTCTCTATCCATTCAATAATTCCTTTGATTTCGTTTCCCTATTTTTTTCTGTATGCATCTTCCCCTCCTTTCTCTTGCCATAGAGATATTTCAGGATTGGTGTTTTCTTCTTTAATTGAAATGGTGGCTTCTGTTCTGATCTATGTCCACCCCATCTGCTTACAATATTTCCCTCACATTGCCAGCAGGGAACTCCTCTTAAGAGCAAATAACACTCAAAACAAACACCCATCAGTTCCCTCCTTTGACTAAAATGTGTCCACGACTTCCAGCTGCCTGCCGTTAGAGCCCCCTCCTTTCTAAAGCCTGTCAACCTGTAGCCACATGTGACTAATCACACACGTTCACCATTGTTGTCTTCCTCGTCAGCCTCCAAGTTGGATCGTTTGCCTCCTGAAGAGAGTGGTTGCATCTCACTCATCTCTGAAGTCTCAGTGACTGAAAGTGTCTTGTGTAAAAGGGTGTTCCGTAAATTCTTGAATGAATGGAAGAAAGAAAGAGTCATATGCTGGCTGGCTGAAGGCATGACGGTAGAAATGGACAGAGGAGTCATAGAGGATGGTGGAGTCATGATACAGTTTAATGAGGCCAGGCATCATGGTGAATGCCTGAAATCCCAGCATTAGGGAGGCTGTGAAGGGAGGATCTCTAACACAGGAGTTCAAAACCAGCCTGGGCACTATAGCAAGACCCTGTCTCTACAAAAAAAATACCAAAAAATTATGTGGGCATGGTGATGAACACCTGTAGTCCCAACTACTCTGGAAGCTAAATCAGGAGGATTGCTTGAGCCCAGGAATTCAAGGCTGCAATGAGATATGATTGTGCACTCCAGCCTGAAGGACAAAGCAAGACCCTCTCTTTAACAACAGAAACAAAAATATAGTTCGATGTTGACTATTGCTCATATTTTAATGCTACTAATTATCAGAAATATCATATATAAGAAATAGTATTAGCAGAAACATAATTGAGTACATAGAAAGCATACAGAGTGTATATTGTGGTCTGATAAAATAAATTGCCTTGTCTGTTTCACTGTTCAGAAAAACAGGACCAATTAAGCACTCAGATAGATAGATAGATAGACAGATAGATAGATCAATCCAAAGGATACTAAATAAGCCAAAATATTCTTATTATTAGGGAAATCAAGTATAATTCTGGCCTAATGGCAAGCCTGAAATTTTCCTGAATGAACAGCATTATACTGCTTTATAAGCCTGTCTTTCAATATGTGCAAAGAATATAATTAAAAAGAAATGAAAATTTTCTTTGTGTTATTAATTCAGAAATGATTCAGACAGTTCTGTGCTGTTGCAAGCTTTGTTTTTTTTTTTGTTTTTGTTTTTGTTTTGTTTTGTTTTGTTTTTTTCTTTTTCTCTTTCTCTGTGAAACTATCTGAAGGGGCTTTATTGATATTTCCAGATTATTCTTTTCAGGAAGTTTAAGACTTCATTTCAAGATGTTTAGGACATCTTGACTCATGCTGGGAAGGCTGAAATTACGAAAAAAGTAAAATACCGTTCCATTGGCTCCATTTCACTGGTATGGTGAAACCACGTGAAGCTCTCCGGAGCAGACCTGGCCACAGAAGGCAGGCTGGGGACTGTGGGAGTCATCCTCCTTCATGTGGCTGAATTTTACCTCCTTTGGTTTCTACCAGTTGTTAGTTCTTGCAAGACTTATGAACATCATATTGGGAGTGGCTAAAGTTTCGGAGTTCTTACTGCTGCCTCATTACCCCACCTTTCCTACCTCCACTTTGAACATAAAAATAACTCTGGGAGAAGAGGAATACATTTCAGAAGTAATTTATAAACCAGACTTTGGTTGTGAAGTCTGTCCTGGACATTTGATTCTGCATATAAACACTGATGGTTAAAGGAGAACGTCCGAACCCACTCACAGAGACCATTCGCATCTAAAACAGGCAAAGGCCCATGCTCCATGAGGGCGTTCACATAACATGATGATGGTTCTGGGAGTACTTTGCAAGATGCATTTCATAGTCATATCCTGTGTGGTATTCACAGTACTTAACAGGAAGTGTGACGTGGCCACGGACCACTCACAGACTCACGACCCACCAGTAGAAATGAGTTGTAAACACCAACCATAGCTACAAGACGCAAACCAGTGCACAGCCAACTCTGTTTATATCCGATTCCAGGACTAATGGTTTTAAACTTTGCTGCGTATTAGAACCGTCTGAGGACTTTAGGTGATGCTGACGTGCCAGTGTATGTTCATTGATTATAACAAATGTACCTCTCTGGTTAGAGATGTTAATAGTGAGGGAGGCTGCACACATTTGCGAGTGGGGTCAGATATGGAAATTCTCTGTACTTTCTGCTCAGTTTTGCTGTAAATTTAAAACTGCTCTTAAAAAACCAAGACTGTTAAAAAGAAAAGAACTGATAGTATTTGGACTTAATATTGGTTGTGACATGGATATGGGATTTTTGAGGGTGCTCAAGTAATTCTATAAGGCATAAAAATTTTAGAACTTTCTGTTGGATGAACTGAATACTTAACACTATTAGGATTATTTTTTAACTGCAGAGGGACAGCAATCATCATAATGCCTTACTGGTTTCACAATTTAAAAAACACAGGTGAATACTGATATAAGGACATTCACTGATAGTGATATTCAAATTTATACATCAAGAGTGTGCATCTTAAAATTCTAAATTTATTCCAGACTTTGAAGAGTTAACTGATGTATATCCAAGTCAATCAATTTCCCTCTCTGTCCTATCTGCCTTTCTAACAAAAAGAAATTAACAAAAATTAAATAAGCTTTCTTATATGTTTCCTGTCATTCAATGTGTTTATCTAAGGGTCTAGTGCAGAAAATTTCTCCATTGGCTGGAAAGTTGAACTTGGATTTTTGCATTTCTAAAAATGCTCAAATTCTATGATACATATTTTTTTTTTAGTGCTACCTAAAGTTTAAGGTAAAAAATCAAAAGTGGCAAACCAGAAAATAAAAAGTATGCATTGGTAAAAGAAAATAAATACGTTTAAATGTGCTACACGACACTAAAATAAACAGAGTACAGTTGGAAAAGATTAATTCATTCAGTTGAATGAAATGCAGGTAAAAATAGCAAAGTTCTCATCTTTGAAGAAAATGCTATGCAATTACTTCAATGGTTGGTATGTTTATGAAAACACAATTTACATTGTATTGATGTATCACCTAAAAATAAATAATAACCATTTTTATCGAGACTGAAATATTGTAGAAAGGAGAATTACTTCAAAAGCTATGGAAATCTTAGAATTCATACTATGATTACAAACTCAGTAAGTGCCTAATAAATATTTGCTGAAGATTTAAGAATTATAACAGGGTGACTTCAGATATAGCAGTGTTAAACACTAACAAATAAAATGAATACACATAACAGTAGTTTTTTTTTTCTGTTTCTGACTATACAGTGTAGGAAATTTTAATAAAATAGCAAGTGTTTCCTAAACTAAACAGAATTTATTTCTACTGCCTTTTTGAAGGTTCCTTTATGTATAGCTTTTATTCTTCACAAAGAGAACTGTACAATGACACAACTGATTTTCTAAAAAGTTAGAAAAGAAAGAATAACAGGTGATGTGAATACAACAGAAATTAGAAGGTACCAATAGTCAATAGCATCAATAATGAAGAGGTCTAATAATGACTGTATTAAAGGGCTGGGTGATTGGAATTATTAACAATCCACCACTCTTGCCAATTCAAGGTGCAATAACTCATGAGAAGTGCGCTAATATTCTTCTCCCATTAAGATTCTCACTTTTGTATCTATTTATAAAGCTGCTATATCTGAGGTACAGCAATGTCAAGAAACCCTGTTGGATTCGTGAAGTATTTGAGCCGTAATTTACAAATGCGGTGAATCCTGTGTCTAAACTTTTCAAGCTATCCCCTGTCCCAGCACTCCGCATTCTATTTTATTTTATCCAATCTGTCATTCTGCCCCTCTTCTTTCCTCTTTTTCGTGTGTTCTTCATTCCACCCCACGACACACACACACACACACACACACACACACGATTTGTAACCTAGATGTCAATAATATTTGTCACATTCAGAACTGTGGCATTTACACAACTCCATTCATGTCCTGCCACACACCGCGAGGAGGTTGACTACTATTTGCACTTTCTTGGGCGTCAGTAATTACGAAAGAGTACACAGAAAAATAAAAACTTACTTTGGTATCATAGGAAATGTCTAGCTGCTCTGATTCTTGCTTCTCATGGAATCACACTGAAAAGAGAAAACCAAGCCCCGTTTGCTCTTTCTCTGAGGGGATAGGGATTATCCATTACCCCAGAGGGCCTCAGCAAACATAATTCATTTTCTACCAGCAGTACCAGCCCTCTCTATTCATTCCACTTTTGTAAATGGAATAACAAAGCTCAGTAAAACTTTTTTTTTTTTTTTTTTTTTTTTTTTTTTAAGCCAGGCTCATCAAACCAGGCAAACTACAGCCTGTGGGCCCGAAAGAACCAGCTGTCTGTCTTTCTGTTCTGCCCTCAAGCTAAGAATGGCTGATACAGATGAACATTTGCAGTTGATTTGTGATAGGAACCCTAACTTTAACTCCAGTGAAGAAAACGATATTCCCCGTAAGAAAAGAATCTCATTCTTCCATAAGACCTGTATTACAAATATGCGTGCTCCATTATTATATTTTGAATTTCATCAATGAAAAATGGATGCAGATACATTTCCTAGCTTGTTCTGTAAGGACCTGCGTAATATCCCTGCTGTGGCTCTTGGCCGATAAATCCTGAACTATTTTCTCTCTGGCCCTTGACGGAGAGAGTTTGTGGAGCTGTGATTTAGATAACCAGTCTTTTCTTAAGAGGTAAAACCAGTATTTCAAAAGACCAGGCCTCCCCCAAAACACATGGGGAAAACCACGCTGATGCTCCGGCCTGCCGCCCCCCGAAAACCTCCTCTGCCCCTGCTTCCTCCCTCCCCTCATAGGAAGCAGGTTGTCAGGCAGGTCTCATCTGCGTCCTGACACTCAGGTAATCACGCTACCACGCTCCCCAACGCGGTAACTCTGTCATTCCCATCAGTAAAAATCTTCAGTCCCCCCGAGGAACGGTGAGAAATCCCAGAGCCCCTGCCTGCCTCGCTGGGCTCCCTGCCTCTCTGCCTGCCCGCCCCGTGCCTCCCAGCTCTCCAAGGTGGAAGTGAGGCTGGGGAAGAAAAGGAAAGGAGAGGAAAGTTGTTATTTGGCAATCCCTCGTGCAATCAAGCAGTTTCCAGAAGCAGCAACAAATAAGTAACTCTGTAGTGTTTTTGAGGGGTTTGTCCGAGGCTACCCCCTATTTCCAGGCATCTCTGTCCTGAATTTCCCTTAACTGAGACTATTATGCTTTCAGCTGCCTGCGGCCATGCCCTTCCTTCTTTCAGCCCTGCTGTGCTGAGCTCATCTTGGGGAGGGATCGGAGGCACCCCCAGGCTGTCTGAGGACACCATCGGAGCCAGCCAATTCCCAGAGGCAGACTCTCCTGGAGGCATGAGCACCCTCAGCAGCTCTAGCCAGGAGCCCTTTTGATAGAAGTGGTTCAAACACCTTGGCAATGTGGCCCTGAGCTACAGGGATGAAAACCGAGCCCTCCAACTGGTGCATGTTCAGTCTCAAACACACAGAGCTTGTCTCATCTCACAACACCTCCACTGTTGCCCTCCTTCAGGGACAGTCCGCTCTGTCTTTCAAAGCCCAGTGGTGTTTGCATCCTTTGCTCTATAGCAATTCTGCTCACATGAGTCTGCAGCATGTTATTCCGTTTATACTTTGTTTACTTGTTTATTATTTATCTCTCTGTTATGGGCCAAACTGTGTCCCTGAAAAATTCATATGTTGACACTGTCACACCCACTTCCTCAGAATGTGAGTGTGTTTGAAGACAGGGCCTTGGAGAAGTAATTAAGTTATAATGAGGTCGTATGTGTACGCCCCCTTCTAATATAACTGATGTCCTTCTGTGAAGAGGAGATTAGCACACGCATGCACACAGACATGCACATATAGAGGGAGGACCTTGTGAAGACACAAGCATAAGGCATCTACAAGTCCGAGAGAGAGGCCTCAGAAGAAGCAATCTTACTGACACCTTGATCTCAAACTTCTGGCCTCCAGAATTGTGAAAAATCACATTCTGTGATTTATGCCACCCAGTCTGCAGTGCTATGGCAGCCCTAGCAACCCACTATACTTCCGCACTAGAATGTAAGCTCCACGAAGCATGCACTTTGGGCACCTGGGTCAGAGCTGAATGAATGGATGGCTGAAGGTAGCCCTGCATCTGTAAGTACTAACGTGGATTTTCCTGGAGAGCTTGCAGAATCACAGTGATGATAATAGTAGTCTTGATATCCCTAAATGCTAACTCTTGTTTTTTGAGCATTTATTGTTTCCAGTTTTTTAAAAGAAATATTGAGTTATATGTTAGTGTTACCATCCCATGTGTGCAAGTAAGTTTTTCTTGCCTCTTAAACCAAAAGAGAAGCTCTAGGAGATCATGAACTTGTCTTCTATTTCTTTGTCTTCACCACTGTGCCTAATATGATGACTTACCTATCAGTGACCAACAAACGGGCTGCTTCATTTCAGTGCTACTCACATGTCTGTGTCTGTGACACACGGTATTCTGTTGGTATGCGGTGCTGGATAATAATGGTCAGTCTCTCGGTTGTGGTGACTGTGCATGGAATTAGAGTTGAAATCATTATTTTCAATGGTTGCTATTGATGATGATGTTTGACTGGCATCTTCTAAATGAGAAGACAGCTAAAGTCAGACTAAAAATAGAAATACATTTTGAGGCTACAATAATAATGATGAGAAATTGAGAGATATAATTTCTGATGGAATCATTAGGGGTGACATGAAAAATGAACTTAACCTTATTAAGATAAATATTTTTCCAATATAGTGATTGGATCATGGGTAATGAAATCGATTATTCCCATATATTTACACACAACCACTCTCCTAAACAGTCATCCATCTCAGTTTTATAAATACAATTATAAATGGCTTTAGATTAGTTCTTTTAGCCTCCTAGCAGTGACAAATAAATCATGAGATGTTCCTACAAGCTACAGGTATTTTATAATCACCTCCAAGCAATTTCCTATAATGTTTCTGTTATTTTTATGTCATCGTTGAGCCAGATTCTTATTCTTGCTAAAGTATTTGGAGAATTCGAATCTTTATTGTCATAAAAAAGAAAGCTTTGCTGATTTCCCAGTAATTTGTCTTTAAGATATTTCCCTAGGTTGTGTTATGCAGAAATGTAATTATTGTGCATATTACTTAAATTTAATTTAATCCTTACTTCATGTTGAAACTATAATTTGAAAGGCAGTTGAAACAAAGAAAAAAATAATTCTTTTCCCTATGAAGTATAAAAGTTAGCTATATTGATTTGAGATCTTAACTGTCTCTGTTTCTGAATGCTTCCATTCTAGCCTGCATAGATATGAATAAGGAATAATTTTGAAATTGCTCCTGATCAACTCTCTTCCTTTCTATTCGCAACAATGTGATTTTTATCACTGAGGTGGAGAGAATCTTCCAGTAGAGATCCTGGGATACGGAAGAGATGAGTCATGATCAACAAAATCACAAAAAACCTAAAACCTAAACAATCTACGTAAAGAGCAGCCACTTGGATCCCGAGGAGCAAGTGGGTATAACCTGCTTCACTGTTTTTAGGAACATCTGAACCTGCAGCTCCAATAGCCACCTCTTTTCATCTCCTATGGGCAGCCCCTGCCCTTAATAAAGTTTCAGTTCTCTGGATAAAACTATGAAGAAAGAGAAAGGTGTTTTAAATGTGGGGAATAAAATACATGGAGATTTGAATTTGATTTTGTAAGTAGTATATTTGGAGAAAAATTATTTATCAAGCCTTATCAACTGTAAAGCTCCTCTCTCTTTTTCTGATGAGCCTTTTTATATATACACAGTAAGTCCTCACTTGACTCAATGGATCAGAGACCAACACATACATCCTAAAGCTATAAAACACAGAAAAAAATGACAATGAGAATCTCTGTGATCTTGGACTAGGAGATTTCTCCAGTATGATACCAAACTCACAATTAGTTAGAACTAGTTGATAAATTGGGTAACATTTAAATCACTTACGGTCCCCAAAAGACACTGTTAAGAGCATGAAAAGACAAGCCACAGGCTGAAAAAAAAATTGTAAATGATGTCTCTGGTAAAAGAACATAGTAAAAATTCTCAAAATTCAATAGTAAAATCACTGAGCAAATGAATATGAGTAGATTTTAAGACACTACATTGAAAAAGAAACATGCATCTAAGCGCATGAAAAGATGCTTAACATCGTAAGTCATTATGGAAAGCAAATTGACACCACCATGAAAAAGCACTACATGCATTTTAGAATGCCTAAAATTGGTGAGAATGTCAATAAAAGTGTAAACAAAATTGTGGAGGACCCAGCATTCCTGTGCACTGCAGTAGAAGTGTAAAATGATACAACTACAGTGGAAAACAGCTTGGCAATTTCTTAAACAGGTAACTGTGCACTAACCATATAATCTAGTCTTTAACTCCTATGTATTTACTAAAAAGAAATGATGAATTTGTCCACATACAAAGTGTACACTAATATTCACAGCAGCTTTAGTTGTAATAGCCAGAAACTGGAAACAGTCCCAATGTCCATCACAGGTGAATGAATAAACAAATTGTGGTATATCCATACAACACTATACCACATAGCAATAACAAAAAAATGTACTGACATATGCTACAACATGAATGCTCTCAAAAATAATTACACTTAGTGAAAGAAGCCAGATCAAAACAAAGTGCACGTTGCGTGGTTGCATTTATATGAAATTATAGAGAATGCAAACCAATGTAGAAGGACAGAAAGGAGATCAGTGGTTCCTGAGGACAGGAAGAAGTAGGAATTATAAAAGGTCAGGAGGAAAGTTTTGTGGCTGGTGGATATATTCATTATCTTGATTCTGGTGACGGTTTCATGTCTGTATACATATGTCTAAACATCAATCTGTATATACAGCAAATCAGTGCCGTTTCTTTTATATAAATTACACCTAAATAATGCTGTTGAAAAACAAAGTGAAGACTATCTGTATGGACTGACTTGGAGAACATACCAAGATATGTTAAATAAAGTTTCATACAGGAGTGTATATAGAGTGCTATATTTGGCACAAAAAAGAAAGGAAAATGAGAATGTTTATTTGTATATCTTGCTTTTGCATAAAGGATGAGCAAAAAAAAAAAAAAACCCACAGTTATTGATGCGGAATGAGGGGAGAGAAATGGGAATGAGAATCTTCAGTGTGTAACTTCTTGTTTCATTTTAATTTTTACCACGCAAATATGCTATTTCAAAATAGTGTAATCAAAATATTGCTACGACTCAAATATCCATCCACTGATGATTGAATAAATAAAAGATAATATAACCATTCAATGAAAGATCATTCAAAAATAAAAAGAGACCAAGCACAGTGGCTATGCCTGTAATCCCAGCACTTTGGGAGGCTGAGGCAGGTGAATCACCTGAAGTCAGGAGTTGGGGACCAGCCTGGCCAACATGGGGAAAGCTTTTGTCTACTGAAAACACAAAAATTAGCTGAGTGTGGTGGCACATGTCTGTAGTTCCAGCTACTCGGGAGGCTGAGACATGAGAACCACTTGAACTGGGGAGTCAGAGGTTGCAGTGAGCCAAGATTGTGCCACTGCACTCCACCCTGGGTGACAGAGCGAAACTCTGTCTCAAAACACATAAAATATAAAAATAAATAAAATATTGTTACCTGCTACATGATGGATGAAACTTGAAAACATTATACTAAGTGAAAAGAAGCCAGTCGCAAATTGTCACATATTGCATGTTTCAATTTATATGAAATGTCCAAAACAGGCAAATCCATAGAGATAGAAATTAGATCCGCGATGGTCAAGGGCTCAAAGGGGATTGGCATTACTGCAAATGAGTTTGAGGTTTATTTTTAGAGTGATAAAAATGGTCTACAATTGGGTTGTGCTGATGATTGCATATATTTGTAAACCAACTAAAAACCATCGAATCACACACTTTAAATGGCAAATGGTGTATTGTGTAGATTATGATCTCAATAAGGTTGTTAAAAATGCTGTTTCATAAATATTCATCGACATTCACACTCTATTTGGAAAACTTGTATCTATTATTTATTTGTATTTCCAATAGCCCCTCATTGAGGAAAATGGATACTAGAGTCTCTATTGGACAGACACAAAGAACTAATGCATCACTTCTTTTCATAGCTAACAGCAAATGCGTCAAGAGTAGAACCATTTGAAAACCTAAAGTAATACACTTCAATCTATGCTAAATAATCAGTAACCCCACACACACTTGTATGTGCAGCTTCATATGTGGTTCCATCATGGCTCCCAAGCACGCTGCCATGAGATAAGCTTTTTCACAAACTTGAACTGACCAGCTGATTGACACCAAAATTTTCACTGAACCAACTCCTGCTGACAGGTGTAAAATAATCAAATACTGAATGATCCTTGGAGCGAATAGGAGGTCATGCTAGTATATTTGAACTGGCCAATTAATGAGGCAAACTAAATATCATGTGATTTATCAATTAAATGTTCATTCAGATTTCCTAGTCTGTGTTATGAAAAGAAACTCTAAAACTTTAAACCCAGATGGGTGGTCTGGAGACAAGACCAGCTGTGCAGAGAAAAAGACAGGAGGAAAAGATACAAAGTCTAAGGTAGATAAGCCTGGGATGGCAAAAGTTACAGAATCAGGTCAATACAGTATCAGCATTTCATTGCAGAAAACATACAAATTAGGAGCTTAGAAATAACTTTACTTGATTAAATTAGAAGGCTACAGGATAAGAAGACCACACACAGCAAGTAAAAAATAAACCTAGATCTAATTATTGTTCTTTCAAATTATTTAGAGAATCATTATAATTGGAAACAAAAATTCCGTGTTGACAGAGGTGACAGTATTCTTCAGGAACTGCCATCCTAATGCAAAACCACAGAATTAAATAGAGCTTCTATTTATCATCACACTCAAAGACAAGCATAGAGGCAAAAAATTACAACTTGAGAGAACTCAAGAACAAAGCAGAAAATAAGTATAACTGAAGCTAATCACGTCACCTGAATTTAATCGAGAATAAAAAGTAGACTATTTGCCCCAAAGCAATGCACATTTTAGCCATCCAGAAGTGGTCTTGTTACTATTTTTCCAAGTATTTTACTCTTAATTTAGGCATCTAGTAAAAACTGTGACATTTTCCTGTTTAAAATGAGGGGGGAAACATTCCGAATATCTTAAATGCCTGGATTAGGTCTATTTCCGAATGAGCTTCCTTTGCTTTCTTTACACAAATATTAGAATTAAGAAATATATTTATATATAGGGAAGAAGAAAGGAAAAGTTTAGAGTTTCCTTCTTGGGTATAAACAAATAGAAAATCCTTCTCCTTCGCTTCCCGAGCCAAGGGGGACAATGAATGTATTGTAATATTTGGGAAAATGTAACTGATACTTCTGAACTTGAGAAAATCTGCAAGACTAGACTCCCAGGAAGTCCTTGTTGTCTGAATATACGCCTTGGCCAAGGGCTTGCTCTCACCCTGGGTACACAGATCATTACGTTTTAAGGGGAAAAAAATGTATTTAAAATTCCACTTTATGTTATAATCATGAGGCCACAAAGCCCAAGGCCAATCAATGCTTTTGAAAAATGCTCCAGGTAAGCCGTTTCCCAACTGCTCCCCTCCCCTATGTTCTAGAAGTTTTCACTATTAAGCTCTACACATTTTATGTAGTGGAACACAATTGTAAACAGCCTGTGAGCCTCCCTTACGAATTAGAAACCATGTGAGAAAAAAACTGGTCCAGCCATGAGGTCCTATCAGGGTCAAGTTGGCTGACTGTCCCTCCGTCCCTTCCAAAGCCACTTTGGACTTCCTCCGCTCTGACACTTGTCTTTTGCAGGCTGGCTCCACATCACCCTCCATTGGACCCGCCATCTAGCCCTTCCATCCTTGTTCCATTTCTCGTATTACTTAACATTGATTTAGAGGAGAGGCTGCAGCGAGAAGGACACATGGTGGAGATAAAAGATCTTTTTTTTTTTTTTTCCCCTTCTCTCCCACCTTTCCCCACAGCATAATTCTCTTAGGAAACAGTATCAAGAATCAGGAAGCATCTGTGCGTTTGCCCTACCTTTGAACCACCACGTCAGCCTGTGACAGTCTCAGGAATGCTGGCAAAACAGACAAAATTCCTGGGTCCAGAAAGGACAGTCTAGTACTCACAGCAATAGCTGTAGCCAGAGTGTCCGCATTTGTGCTGTTTCCCCATGCCTCAACACTCCAAAGAAAGTGTAAATAGGGTCAGCTGATGCCTGCCCAGGCAGTGAGCTGTGTTAATACTATAAAATGAGCTTAGGGAATCCAAATATTTGATAAAACCTTCAGAATTGGAGGAATTCCAGAGAGGTGCATTATCTTAATAATACAGAACAGTAAGCATGCCTGTCTTTTGCTCCAAGGGAGACACCATCTCTATTTTCCAATACTATTCCCTGTACAGACCATTGAAAAGACAGTCAGCAATGGGCAGTCAGGGTTTTTCTCAGAAGGTGAGCAGAAACACAAGAAACCCATGAAGGATGATCTCCCAACACATCACTGTGCCATTCCCACTACTGAGAAAACAAGTCAACCCTGGCAAGAAAGCCTTTGCCTCCTAGGAGAGCTTCATGGGAGTCTAATTGAAAGCAAATAAAGAATCAAAACAAAACCCTCTGAAATTTCACAGGGACCACAGGCTGCCCTGAGGGATGGAAAGGGAGGAGCAGATATCCTGTTGAATATCTTGTATTCTCATGAATCTGCACGGACAGTTGGCAGTCAAAAATAAAGCCAATGACTTTGGCTTTACTGAACAAGACAAAAAGGAAAAGAATTTTAAAAATGACCATTAACGTCCTACAGAGAAAACCAAGCAGTGAGTGCCTTTCTTTGAGGGTTTACAGATGCACAAACTCAGGCTTTCTCCTACATCTTTGGGGCCTACCCCAACTCTCCAACCCCTTCATGCTGAAGCCCCTGCTTTGAAACAGCACAAGTGACTTCTGAGGTTGCAGACAGCATTTCCAACACCATTCAGAGAAGGGATGAGGAGGGAGAGTCCCCCTTGAACCCATGAGCATGGGTGCAGCTGCAGCAGAGATGTTTTCAGGTTGGAGGAATGAACACAAGCATCAAGCAATCACGTCTAAAGGAAGATGTTTTCTCAGCAACTTCTCTGGAAGGTTTTAGAATATAGCCATTTACTGGTTAATGGTCATCTTTATACATCTTGTGAAGACATTTGCAGGGTGACTAATTTGGCAGCTTTTTGCAAAGATTTTCATGAGGTTTTGAATGAACATAGTGACTTGTACAAACATCCTACTCTAAAAGAAAAAGAAAAAAAAAGTGGCAATAATGCAACAAAATCCAGCTACCAAAAGGAAAAATGTATATGACATTTTCAATGTTCACCTACTAATGCTCAGTGGAACAGGCTGAAAAAAAAAAAAAAAAAAAGGAAATATTTCCCTTTGTATGGCATGAACCTGAAAACCTTCTTTAAGTATTTTGTCTATTCTACAACTGCCCAAGCAAACACTGTCCCAGGAAACAGGAACTATTGGGTATAGTGTGCAGCAATGCGAAGTGAGGGAGAACCTGTCAACTTTTTCTATGAAATAAATAGTGATTGAAATGGGTTACAAACCAATAAGCATTTTATATAATAGAGATTAGAAGTTGCCAAAACAAACAAACAAACAAAAAACTCCAAAAAAAAAAAAAATTTTTTTTTAGCAAAGTCTCACTGTGTCACTAGAGTAGAGTGCAGTGGCATGATCTCAGCTCACTGCAACCTCTGCCTCCGAGATTCAAGTGATTCTCCTGCCTCATCCTCTTGAGTAGCTGGGACTACAGGCATCTCTCACCACATCCAGCTAATTTTTGTATTTGAGTAGAGACAGGGTTTCACGATGTCGGCCAGGATGGTTTCTATCCCTTGACCTCGTGATCCACCCACCTTGGCCTCCCAGAGTGCTGGGATTACAGGTGTGAGACATCGCGCCCAGCCAGAAAACTCCAAAATCTAATGAAATTTCCACTGACCAAGGTCCTGATCCACCTGAGACAGCAGTGGTAACCAACAGGTGCATAGAAACCATGAGTCAAGCAGTTTATAATTCTCAGTCTGCTCTCTGGTTCTGCTAAATTGCAATGCCAAGTAGACAAGTCAGTCTAAAAGTGTACATCATCTTTCCTCCACTTCTGATGGTGGCTAACTTTTTATTCCCTGGGTGTGAGTAAATTACAACACTCTTACCAGTCAGGGTGTTCTCTTCTGGCAAGAAACCTGAATGAACTTATGCAAATTTTTTTCTGGTTGTATTAGGTTGTGCTTGGGGGTTGAAAACCATTATGGACTTTATGTTACAGGATAAAGTTCTTATTTGCTTGTCTGTAGATAAGTGGTTGCAAATGGTTGTATCAACAAAGGTAACTCTATCTAGTCCAGGAATCAAATCTGAACTGTTAGAAGCGAGAGAAAGAGGGGAGGGGAGAGAATATGAATACACATAGTCCCTGACTTAACTAGTTCAACTTAATGAATTTTCAACTTTTTGATGGTGCAAAAGAGAAACAAATTCAGTAGGAACCATGTTACAAATACCCATACAACCATTTACAGTCATTCTGTTTTTCACTTTCATTACAGCATTCAATAAATTACATGGGCCATTCAATACTGTGTTATCGAATAGGCCTTGTGTGAGATGATTTTGCCTAACTGCAGGCTAACCTAAGTGTCCTGAGCATGTCTAAGGAAGGCAAGGCTGAGCTATAATGTTGAGTAGGTCAGGTGTACTCAATGTATTTTTGACACATAATCTTTTAAACTTACAATATGTTTATGAGAATGTAACCCCTTTTCATTGAGGAGAATCTGTATTGTTTGCTTTAAAGAATAATAAAGCAAGTCAACGATTACAGAATATGGAAACCTGGATTGAGTTTTCTATTTAATTTGCTCATTGTAGAACATTACTGACAAATATTAATAAATCTATAGTCTTATTACTCTAAGATACACAATTTGATTTGTTACTTTTTCTGTTTTATAGCTGATTGATTTCTTAATATGCTGTCTTTTTAATCCTAAAGAATAAAAGGAAAATAAAAATGGCTAAATACCAGATAGGAGATTTGATGAGGATGCATGGAAAATGTTACAGACACACAGTTTGTTTTTTAGAAAGAAATCCTTATACTGTCAAACTCAGTTCAGAATAGGCTGTCATCTTCACTACCTCTCCCATCACAGAAAGATCAAGTGAGAGTCAGCCCAGAGGATGGGCAGCATCCTGAGAAGTATTAGCCCAAGTAGCTTGATAAAAGCAAACTATTTAAAAGTAAAGTTAATGATGACTCTGTAACAAAGGGTTGAACTCTGAGGAACTGCGAGACAGCTCACACTTTGAAATGATGGCTAAATTCCCTGATACTAAGAAGATACTCTGGAGAGAAAGAGGGAGTTAGCTCTTGGAGTGACAACCTGTGAAAGGGCTCATCAGCTCCTTGACAGGTTGGACTGGGCACAGTCACATAACTGCAGTGCACAGTGGCTGAACTAACTTGACTGTGTAATTATGCTTAAGGACATGGATCACAAGATACATAGACCCAAAGGATGAGTTCATTGTCTGCTTATAATAGTTCTGTTGTCTTCGCAAACCCCAAATTTTAGAAGTCTTTTATACATCTAATGTAACTATTTGGGACAGGTATACCTCCTCTAGCAAAACTGACTGATACTGGTGCACAGAACTGTTGCATTCCTTGAAGTGTATCAACTTGGCCAAGTACTTTCCTCTCAGCTTATGCTACACTGTGTACTTGCACCATGCAAGAGAATACATTTACCACAGTCACAACCTAAATATTTCATGGGGAAGAGAAATCTTAGTGCTGAGTATTTCTGTAAACATGCCAAGAGATTCTGACATTTTTTTTTTTTTTTGGTCTGAATAGAAAGAAACTCGGGTGAATGAGAAAATTAGTAACTGTTAACAGAGCTGTACCTTACGTGGAAGGTGCATCACACAGAAGATACAGAAAGATTGTACAAACTAATTTAATGTATTTTATTTCTCAAATTTTCTTTTAAAAACAAAACAAATCCCATTTATTTCTTGTTTCATTTTGTTTTTTTCTTTTCCCTGAAACAGACATATACACGATTCCAAAAACCCATCTGACTTCACTGGCAGGAAACTTAATCGTAGTTATTCCTGGGAATCCCTGTCAAGGATTTGCTGAGGTCCCAGGGTGCCAGGCATGGCCAAAGATCTAAAGACCCGTCTTGAAAAGGGTTATCAATCCACCTTTGTTATCTCCAAGCCACAATTCCCTCTCTGGGCTTGGCGCTTTAGCTCTGGCAGTTCTGCCACCTCCACAAGGGGGCTGGGGTATGAGAAGTCTGGGGAGTCCAGGAGGCATGTGTCTAGGAACCCAGCTGCCTGACGCATCACCCACTTATCTCACATAGGGCCTGCCACCCACTGACTCTCCTCAGGGGACTCTCCCTTTGATGTCTCTCCAGCCTGGAGGAAGCATTTCTCCCCAACATCCTCACTTTAATAAATTTCAGCTCTCACAAAAGCTAGAAATATCACTGTTGCATCACAAGATCCTAAAAAAATAAAATAGCTAGAGAGAGTTGTTGTGTTTAACTAGTATTTGTTCTGAGGCATATAAAAATCTGAGGCAAGAATGAAACCTAAGACCTCAAAAAAACTAGTTGCCTTGAGTGCTTCAAGAAGGGCATGCAAAAGGTGTACCACACTGAGAAAATGCAAACTAATTTATTGACAAATTCTCCCCCACATTGTCTCCTGCTCTGCTCCTGGCTATGTGACCCATTGGTATTATCTGCACCTCCGTTTTCTTATTTGGTATAAGTGGAAATTAAAACTTCTGCTCCCTCCTTCTTTGGAATACAGTTTTTTCCTTCTGTGTCTGTCTGTACGTTTTATTTACTCCAACTAGATTTCCTATTTAAAAAGTTATTACCCAAATCCGTAGTTTTGCACAGCCTTGATAAGTCAAATATTATATGTAGAGGTAGGGATGGATTTCTGTGTACTACTTTCACAGTTCTGATTATTGATTGAATCCTTGAGTACTTATGATGAGCTGGACACTGTGATGTCTTCATATACCTCATGATCAGACAGTCTTTTGGGGCCGCTTTCTGTGTTTTCCATTTTAATCCATTCCTAACACATTCGTGGATAATTAGGAATGATCACTGTGAATCTGTTTCTAGAGAGACATTTTAATGTTGCATTATTAACAACACAATGAAAAATAAAATTAAGGGAAGAATTTTTAAAACATGCCAACATGGTTGAAGTTATATCACTCTTCAAGCAGAAAAATGCTTATTTATTAAAGGAAATGTGTCTTCAAGCAGGAGAAAAAGCATGTTTAAAAAGCAACTCAACAAAAAGGAAATAAATAAATATTAAAGTGGAATTGAAAATTAGTATGATACTTGGTATTTATAACAAAGTGCATAAAGTGGACATTCTAAAAACTTAAAAATCTGCTCATAATTCTAAGAAGTGAAATGCAGGGTGAGGGAAGAGACTCAAAAACACCTAATCAAAGAGAGTTAGTGGCAGAAGACTCCTGAAAACAATTAAGAGAGGAAATTGGGAGATCAAAGATTGAAGAGGGAAAAAGTGCAATGATGGAATGGATGCAAAGGTGGTCTTCCATATGGACAGAGGGCAAGATGCCGACATGGGGTAGGAAGGAACAGAAAGATGAAAAGTCAAACATGGCCCTGGGAGGTCCCATTCCATGGCCCAGCTGCAATAGCAAACACATCAAAAATGAGAGAGCACCAACGAACCAGCAATCACTTCCGCTCAGGTAAGTGGAGGCATGGAATTAAAAAGATGAAGATTCCTCCAGATGGGAAGGGCAAGAAAAATTAGAGCAGAAGAAGAAAATAAACTTATACATTAAAACTTGATAAATTATTTGCTAGTTCAAATAGGTTTGGTTTTGCCTAAGTTGTTAGTTTGTAAATGTTCCAGTCATAAAATAAAGCTATAACCTATGAAGAAATTAAAATGAGTTAGGGTTAAGTGAAATAATATATATTCTGTGATCATTTTTTTAATTGCTTAATAATTATGCAAAATTCCTCCAAAATCTTCTAAAAACTTTGTTTAGAAAGGATGGCACATGAAAAATATGCTTGATATTTTCAAGAAAGAAAGGAACATAAGTAATCAGAATATTATTATTATATACATTTATTGTGGAATTTATTTCAAATAAGTATAAAATATTTTAAATGTTCTTTGTCTTAAAATTCTACAGTATTTTAAGATTACATATCACCTTTTAAATAATGAAGTAATCTAGCCAGTGACAGTGGCTGGCACCTGTAATCTCGGTGCTTTGGGAGGCCAAGGTGGGAGGATTGCTTGAAGTCAAGAGTTTGAGACTAGCCTGGCTAACATGGTGAAACCCTGTCTCTACTAAAAATACAAATATTAGCCAGGCATGGTGGTGGGCACCTGTAATCCCAGCTACTTAGGAGGCTGAGGCTGAAGAACTGATTGAACCTGGGAGGAGAAGGTTGCAGTGAGCCGAGAGCACACCACTGCACTCCAGCCTGCGGGACAAAGTGAGACCCCATCTCAAAAAAATAAATAAATAATCATATTTCTATATGGTAGATACTCTTTAAAATATTTGAATTACTTTAAAATACTTGATTACTACCTTTCCAAGAATAAAACCAAGCCACATAAAAATATATATTGTTTCTACTTCCCTGCAAAGCAGCAGACTTTTGAAATTTATTCTGCTTTTCAGACAAAGATTTACTAGATTTGAAATATGTTAAAGGCAAGAATTTGTGAGGAGTTACATCACTTATTATCAAGAAACTCACAATTCATAAACGCGCAATTAAATTGACATATGTTCCTCCCCAAAGACATAATCCATGGAAACATTGAGCATCCTTGAAAAAGATAATCATAATCCATGGAAACATTGAACATCCTTGAAAAAAATATTAGAATAGGCACATAAGCCAATATTTTTCACAAAAGCAACATCAGCAATCCTTCCATTCTTCTAGAGAACATTATGAAAATTAAACAGAAAAAAAGGAAAAATAAAAAGAAAATTATAGTCTGGTACATGTATTTTCTAGGAATAGAGAGGACGGTCGATATAGAAACAGTTCTCAATTTCAATGTGCTACTTGTTGTGTTCGTTCAAGGAAGAATTTTCCTAAATCTAATACTATTTTGAGTAGCTTTATAGTACCATTTTAAAAAACATTTTTGTTTCTCAAAGCAAGAATAAAGAACAGCTTTGTAGACTCAGGAGTATTGCAAGAGAGTATCGAATGGCAATTCAATAGGGTAGTGACTGCTCAGCAGGCAGAGTGTGAAGTGAGAGGGATTCTGAAGACAGCATCAGTATATTGAATATTTTGTAAGATTATTCATAGGCATATGCTAAGAAAGGGATGATAAATGTAGGGTCAGATTTTCATTTCTTAAGCAGTTATGCTACTGATTTGAAGCTTTTACATAGAGCATGTTTAAAATGACAATTATTTTAAATTGCTTCAATGTTAAAAGTTGTGTCCTTGAACATTCTAAACATACTCAGATGATTTAAGGAATTATTAGCTTCTTCCATAAAATGAGGCTAAGTATTAAATATGTGTCTTGAAGTAATGTATGGGACCAAATACCGATTTAATCTAATAATGTCAAGTTACACAAAAAATAACCTTGGCTATTCTTCCTTCATTTATGTGTTTAAACACACAGGAGAAACTTGTGGGGCTGCTGATAGCCATCCTAAGGCACATTCTACAGATAACAGAAGAATTTGTTCACTGGATCTTTTCATTCAGAGCCTTTCAAGAGCTGTGACTTCCCTCCAAAAGCACCTATCAGCATGAATAAACGGATAAAAGCAAATGTGTGAAATGCCTTTCACTTAACTAACAGGCATGACTCCAGATTCTGGAACTCACACTGCTTTTATCTGAAACTCTACCCCATGACCATAGTAAACATGATTGCATGGAAGGTCCTTCACTAAAGTTACAAGATCTTTAGACTATTGTGAAGTGATAGTTAATAGAAAGCTTTGTCAGGCATAATCCATTCCTGCACAGTGTTTCCGATGATCTCCTGTGACTGTGGCATTCCTATTTCGTACACAAAGTCCGATTAATAAATTCCTTCAGCTTTCTCTGAACATCCATGTATTCATCTGTTCATTCAACAGTTGCCACCCTGGGGAACACCGGGGTAACAAAGTTATACTCTGTGCCTTCAAGGTCCAGTAAACACATCATGCCTATAGCCAAGTTTATTAAAAAAAAAAAAAAAAAAAAAAAAAAAAAAAAAGTAGAAAAAACTATAGACCTGTAGAGATACTGACAAATTCACAACAGTGGGATATCTCGATTATTAACATATCAAGGGGACAAAAAAATTAGTCAAGAGTATAAACATTCTAAAAGAGAAACAAAAACTTTGATATAATGAACATACCTAGCACCTCGATCACAGAGAATATGTACTTTTCTCAAGCACATGCAGAATTTTTTTAAATTGTCACATGCTTATTAAAAAGTCTCAAAAAGTGAAATAATTTCTATCACAAAGAAAAAATAAGAGAAATAACTAACAAAAAAGTAAATATAAAATTCTTATTTGTTTGAGAAATCTAAAACACCTCTAAATAACTGATTTAAAAACACAATGGAGAGGACTTTGCCAAGATGGCCAAATAGAACAGCTCCAGAGCTCAGCTTCCAGTGAGAGAGATGCAGAAGATGAGTGATTTCCGCATTTCCAACCAAGGTACCAGGTTCATTTCAATGGGATTAGTTGGACTTTGGGTATAGCTTAGGGAGAGTGAACTGAGGCAGTGCAACTGACTAGAGGATTGGGGAATTTACCCTCTTGGCACTCTGTTTCAGACACAGTGCTTCTCCCATGCCCTTTGCAACCCACAATCTGGAATAATGCTGCCAGGCTGAGAAACGCTATGAGTTGCCAGTGCAGATCTGAGTGACAGCTCCAGCAGTCCCAGTGTCACAAGCTGTTGGCACAGAACTGGGCAGAGGTTTTGGCTAGCACTGAGAGTGCCTGCAGGATGGATCTACCCACCTTCCAGAAAGGGAGAGCTGAAAGCAGGGAGACAAGTGATACGGCTTGGCAGGTCCCTTCCCCACAAAGGCAAGAAAACTGAAGCCTTCTCCCTTGAGAGTTTTGCAGCCAGAACATTAGCTCGAGCTCAACTGGGGATGATCAAGCTCAGAGGAAGAAGGCATCTGCTATTGTGAAGGCGACTCTAATCTCACCTATGTAGACAAAACACAAAGGAAGCCTACACAGCAGCTCAACTGAGTCTGAGGCAACCCAGCAGTGCCTGTGAAGGCAGACAAGGGACAGACTGCCTCCTCAAGTGGCTTCCTGACCCCCTTTTAACCAAAAAAAAAAAAAAAAAAAAAAAAAAAAAGCCTCATACACCAGAGGGGCCTGACTGTTAGAAGGAAAACTAAAAACACAAAAAAATAGCTCCAACTTCAAGAGAAAGGACGTCCACTCAGAGTCCTCATACAAAATCATCAGCTTCAAAGATCAAAGGTAGATAAACACACAAAGATGAGAAGAAACCAGTACAAAAAAGATGAAATCATCAAAGACCAGAATGCCTCTCCTCCTCCAAGGAATCACAACTTCTCACCAGCAAGGAAATAAAGCAGGATAGAGAATCAGTTTGACGAATTGACAGAAACAGGTTTCAGAAGGTGGGTAATAACAAACTTCTCTGAGCTAAAGGAACATGTTCTAATCCAATGCAAAGAAACTGAAAACCTTCAAAAAAGGTTACACCAAATGCTAACTAGAATAACCAGCTTAGAGAAAAACATAAACAACTTGATAGAGCTGAAAAACACGGCACAAAAACTTCACAAAGCATACACAAGTTTCAATAGCCAAATGGTTAGGCAGAAGAAAGGATATCAGAGATTGATGATCAACTCAATGAAATAAAATGAGAAGGCAAGAAAAAGGGAAAAAGAGTGAAAAGAAATGAACAAAGCCTCCAAGAAATACGGAATTATGTGAAAAGACCTAATCTACACTTGGTCAGTGTGCCTGAAGGTGACGGGGAGAATGAATCAAACTGGAAAACACTCTTCAGGATATTATCCAGGAGAACTTCCCCAACTTAGCAAGGCAGGCCAACATTCAAATCCAGGAAATACAGAGAACACCACAAAGATACTCCTCAAGAAGAGCAACCCCAAGACATATAATCATTAGATTCACCAGGGTTGAAACAAAGGAAAAAATGCTAGGGGAAGCCAGAGAGAAAGGTTGGGTCACCCACAAAGGGAAGCCCATCAGACCCAGAGAAGATCTCTCATCAGAAATTCTACAAGCCAGAAGAGTCTGGAGGTCAATATTTAACATCCTTAAAGAAAAGAACTTTCATCCCAGAATTTCATGTCCAGCCAAACTAAGCTTCATAAGTGAAGGAGAAATAAAATCCTTTACAGACAAGCAACTGCTGACAGACTTCCTCACCACCAGACCTGTCTTACAAGAGCTCCTGAAGGAAGCACTAAACACGAAAAGGAATAGACTGTACCAACCACTGCAAAAATGTACCAAACGTACCAAATGGTAAGGACCAATGACACAATGATGAAACTGCATCAATCAATGGCAAAACAACCAGCCTGTAACAAAATGGAAGGATCAAAATCACACATAATATTAACATTAGATGTAAATGGCCTAAATGCCCCAATCAAAAGACACAGACTGGCAAACCAGATAAAAAGTTAAGAATCATCGGTGTACTATATTCAGGAGACCCATCTCGCATGCAAAGACACATAGACTCAAAATAAAGGGTTGGAAGAAGATTTACCAAGCAAATGGAGAGCAAAAAAAAAGCAGGGGTTGCAGTCCTATCGTCTGATAAAATGAACCTCAAATCAACAATGATCAAAAGAGAAAAATAAGGGCATTACATAATGGTAAAAGGATCAATCTAACAAGAGGAGCTAACTATCCTAAATATATATGCATTCAATACAGGAGCACCCAGATACATAAAGCAAGTTCTTAATGACCTACAAAGAGACTTAGACTCCCACACAATAATAGTGGGAGACTTTAACACCCCACTGTCAATATTAGAGAGATTAACAAGACAGAAAATCAACAAGGATATTCAAGAATTGAAAATAGATCTGCACCAAACAGACCTAATAAACATCTACAGAACTCTCCACCCCAAATCCACAGATTATACATTCTTCTTAGCACCACAACACATTTTCTCTAAAACTGATCGCTAATTGGAAGTAAATCACTCTTCAGCAAATGCAAAAGAACAGAAACTTTAACAGTCTCTCAGACCACAGTGCAATGAAATTAGAACTCAGGATTAAGAACTCACTCAAAAATGCAAACTATATAGAAACGGGACAAGTTGCTCCTGAATGACTGGATAAACAATGAATGAAGGCAGAAATAAAGATGTTCTTTGAAACCAATGAGAACGAAGACACAAAGTACCAGAATCCCTGGGACACATTTAAGGCAGTGTCTAGAGGAAATTTATAGCAATAAATGGCCACATGAGAAGCAAGGAAAGATCTAAAATCGACACCCTATCATCAAACTTGAAAGAGCTAGAGGAGCAAGATCAAAAACACTCAAAAGTTGGCAGAAGACAAGAAATAACTAATTTCAGAGGAGAACTGAAGGAGACAGAGACACAAAAAGCCCTTAAAAAGATCAATAAATCCAGGAGCTGGTTTTTTTTTTAAAAGATCAACAAAATAGACAGACTGCTAGCCAGACTAATAAAAAAGAAAAGAGAGAAGAATCAAATAGATGCAATAAAAAAATGATAAAGGGGATATCACCATTGGTCCATAGAGATACAGACTACCATCATAGATTAATACAAACAACTCTATGTACATAAACCAGTAAATCTGGGAGAAATGGATAAATTCCTGGATACTTGCACCCTCCCAAAACTAAGCCAAGAAGAAGTTGAAACTCTGAATAGACCAATAACAAGGGCTGAAATTGAGGCAGCAATTAGTAGCCTACCAACCAAAAACAGTCCAGGTCCAGAAGAGTTCACAGCCGAATTCTACCAGATGTACAAAGAGGAGCTGGTACCATTCCTTCTGAAACTATTCCAAGCAACACAAAAAGAGGGAATCCTCCCTAACTCATTTTATGAGACCAACATCATCCTGATACCAAAACCAGGCAGAGACTCGAATAAACAAGAAAACTTCCAGCCAATATCCATGATGAGCATAGATACAAAAATCTTCAATAAAATACTGGCAAACCAAATGCAACAGCACATCAAAAAGCTTATCCATCTTGATCAAGTAGGTTTCATCCCAGGGATACAAGGCTGGTTCAACATACACAAATCTATAAAAGTAATCCATCACATAAACAGAACCAAAGACAAAAACCACATGATCATCTCAATAGATGCAGAGAAGACCTTCGACAAAATTAAACAGCCCTTAATGTAAAAACCCTCAATAACCTAGATATGAATGGAATGTATCTCATAATAATGAAGGATATTTATGACAAATACACAGCCAATATCATATGGAACAGGTAAAAACTGAAAGCATTCCCTTTGAAATCTGGCACTAGACAAGGATGCCCTCTCTCACTACTCCTATTCAATATAGTATTGGAAGATCTAGCCAGAGCAATCAGGCAAGAAAAAGAAATAAGGGTATTCAATTAGGAAAGGAGGAAGTCAAATTGTCTCTATTTGCAGATGACAAGATTGTATACTTAGAAGGCCCATCTTCTCAACCCAAAATCTCCTTAAACTGATGAGCAACTTCAGCAAAGTCTCAGGATACAAAATCAATGTGCAAAAATCACAAGCATTCCTATACACCAATAGCAGACAAACAGCCAAACCAAGAGTGAACTCCCATTCACAATTGCTACAAAGAGAATAAAATACCTGAGAATACAACTAAAAAAGGATGTGAAGGACCTCTTCAAAGAGAACTACAAACCACTGCTCAAGGAAATAAAAGAGGACACAAACAGATGGAGAAATATTCCATGCTCATTGTTAGGAAGAATCAATATCACGAAAATGGCCTTACTGCCCAAAGTAATTTATAGATTCAATGCTATCCCCATCAAGCTACAATTGACCTTCCTCACAGAACCAGAAAAACTACTTTAAACTTCATATGGAACCAAAAGAGAGCCTGCATAACCAAGAAAATCCTAAGCAAAAAGAACAAAGCTGGATGTACTACAAGGCTACAGTAATGAAAACAGCATGGTACTGGTCCAAAACAGAGATGTAGACCAATGAAACAGAACAGAGGCCTCAGAGGCAATGTCACACATCTACAACCATCTGATCTTTGACAAACCTGACAAAAGCAATGGGGAAAGGATTCCCTGTTTAATAAATGGTGTTGGGAAAACTGGCCTGCCACATGCAGAAAGCACAAACTGAACCCCTTCCTGACACCTCATACAAAACTTAACTCCAGATGGATTAAAGACTTAAACATAAGATCTAACACTATAAAAAAACCCTGGAAGAAAACCTAGGCAATGCCATTCAGGACATAGGCGTAGGCAAGGACTTCATGACTAAAACACCAAAAGCATTGTCAAAAAAAGCCAAAATAGACAAATGGGATCTAATTAAACTTAAGAGCTTCTGTACAGTGAAAGAAACAATCATTAGAGTGAACTGGCAACCAACGGAATAGGAAAAATTATTTACGATCTACCCATCTGACAAAGGGTTAATACCCAGAATCTACAAAGAACTAAGCCAGATTTATAAGAAAAAAAACAAACCCATTCAAATATGGGCAAAAGGTAGAAACAGACATTTTTCAAAAGAAGACATATAGGAGGCCAACACACATATGAAAAAATGCTCATCATCACCAGTCATTAGAGAAATGCAAATAAAAACCACATTGAGATACCATCTCACCCCAGTTAGAATGGCAATCATTAAAAAATCAGGTAACAACAGATGCTGGAAAAGATGTGGAGAAGCAAGAACACTTTTACACTGTTGGTGGGAGTGTAAATTAGTTCAACCATTGTGGAAGACAGTATGGCAATTCCTTAAGGATCTAAAAAGAGAAACTCCATTTGGCCCAGAAATCTCATTACTGGATATATAACCAAAGGATTATAAATTGTTCTATTCCTTAAGAACCTAAAACTAGAAATTCCATTTGACCCAGCAATCCCATTACTGGGTATATATCCAAAGGATTATAAATCATTCTACTATAAGGACACATGCACACACAAATGTTCATTGCAGCACTGTTTACAAAAGCAAATACCTGGAACCAACCCAAATGTCCATCAATGATAGACTGGACAGGGAAAATGTGGTACATATACCCCATGGAATATTACGCAGCCATCAAAAATGATAGGTTCATGTCCTTTTTAGGGACATGGATGAACCTGGAAACCATCATTCTCAGCAAACTGACACAAGAGCAGAAAATCAAACACCGCATGTTCTCACTCACAGGCGGGTGTTGAACAGTGAGAACACATGGACACAGGGAGGGGAGCATCACACACTGGGGTCTGTTGGGGGGAAATGGGGGAGAGATAGGGGGTGGGGAGGTTGGGAGAGATAGCATGGGGAGAAATGCCAGATATAGGTGAAGGGGAGGAAGGCAGCAAATCATACTGCCATGTGTGTACCTATGCAACAATCTTGCATGTTCTTCACATGTACCCCAAAACCTAAAATGCAATAAAAAAATTGTTCTATTATAAAGACACATGCACAAGTATGTTCATTGCAGCACTGTTTACAATAGCAAAGACTTGGAACCAACCCAAATGCCCATCAATGATAGACTGGACAAAGAAAATGTGGTACATATACACCATGGAATACTATGTAGCCATAAAAAACAATGAATTTGTGTCCTTTGTAGGGACATGGTTGAATCTGGAAACCATCATTCTCAGCAAACTGACAAAAGAACAGAAAACCAAACACTGCATGTTCTCACTCATAGGCGGGTGCTGAACAATGACAACACACGGACACAGGGAGGGGAGCATCACACACCACAGCATGTTGGATGGTGAAGGGCTAGGGGAGGGACAGCAGGGGGTGGGGAGGTTGGGGAGCCGTAACACTGGGAGAAATGCCTGATGTAAGTGATGGAGGGATCGAGGTAGCAAACCACCATGGCATGTGTATACCTATGCAACAATCCTGCAACATCTGCACATGTACCCCAGAACTTAAAGTACAATTTAAAAAAAGCACAATAGAATATTTTTTAATACTGAAAACTCAAAATTAAGGAAACTACATATTAATACTACTGGCATTCAGCAAAGTAGTATTTCAAAGAATATTAGATTTTTACATTTGTACAACTGAAAAGAAATGATAGAATAGATATCTTAAGTAACAAGCTAGAAATAGTACAACAGAACCGATTTAAATAAATTAGAAAAAAAAGGGCTGGGCATGTTGGCTCACACCTGTAATCTCAGCACTTTGGGAGGCTGAGGCAGGCGGATCATAAGCTCAGGAGTTCGAGACCATCCTGAACAACATGGTGAAAGTCCGTCTCAACTAAAAATACAAAAATAATTAGATTGGCGTGGTGGCAAGTACCTGTAATCCCAGCTACTTGAGAGCTGACGCAGGAGAATTGCTTGAACCTGGGAGGGAGAGGTTGCAGTGCCTGAGATAATGCCATTGCACTCCAACCAGAGGGGACAGTGCACATAAATTATAAAAATAGAAGTGAATATACAAGACAGACAACCCACAAAATCAAAGATTGGCTTTTCAAGCAAATAAGTAAAATAAATTGCTGGTAGCAATGACAACATCAACATGAAGGATGGACAAACGCCCCAGGCCATGAATGAAAAAGGAGAAGCAACCACTGACGAAGAGCTTGAGAGAGTAATAACACTATTAACAAAACTACGCCAAGAGATTAGAAAAGAGAGTCAACGGACACGTTTCTAGAGAAACATGTTTTTAAAACGGATTTGAGGAGAAATAGCCAGAGTTCTAACTTATTTTTTAAAACATACATAAGTAGTTTAAAATCTCTCCACAAGAAAAACATCTGGCATCTAGTCCAAGTAGATTTATAGGACTTTTCCATAGTATCCCACTTTTATATAAACTCCTAAAAAATAAAGAGGAGTCACTCCCAGCTCACACCACCAGGATTGTATGGCTTTTTTTTTTTTTTTTTTTTTTTTTTTTAAGATGATGACTTGCTCTGTCATCCAGGCTGGAGTGCAGTGGCGAGAACTTGGCTGGCTGCAACCTCCATCTCCTGGCTTCAAGCCGTTCTCCAGCCTCAGCCTCCTGAGTAGCTAAGGAACAAACAGAATCCCTTGGTCCTTTTTCATAAGGGTACTAATCCTATTCACAAGAGCTCCACCCTCATGATCTTATCACCTGCAAAATGACTCGCCTGTTAATATTAATGCAGTGGTAATTAGGTTAACACACGAATTTTGGAGAACACAGGTATTCAGATCCCAGCAGAATCACAGATATCACTAAGAAGAAAACAATCCTATAGAAATATTGAGAATGTGTAAAAATAGCCATCCATACATATGGCCCAAAACCATGTGAAAATATTCTCTACCTCATTAGTAATCACTGAAATGTAAATTCAGACCAAGACAAAATCATATTTTATAACCCTTAGATTGCAAAAATTATGAAGTCCGACAATATTAAATTTTGCAGTGTTGGGACCAATTGAAACACTAGCATGGTTTTGTTAGAAGTAAAACTTAGTACACCACCTTCGGAAAACAATGTGACATTAATTTTTAATATTTGCTTATCCTGGCCAACATGGCGAAACCCTGTTTCTACTAAAAATATAAAAATTAGCCAGGCATGGTGGCGTTCGCCTGTGGTCCCAGCTACCTGGGAGAAGTGCTTGAACTTGGGAAGCAGCAGTTGCAGTGAGCCAAGATCACACCATTGCACTCCAGCCTGGGTGACAGAGCGAGACTCTGCCTCAAGAATATATATATATATATATATATATATATATATATATATATATATACACTTTTTTTATAGCACAGAATTTATATCAGGGCTATTACTGACCCCTTTCAAACTTTATCTGCATTAGTGCCCAAGCTGGTCATTCTAAAATCAACTCAAATATATATATTTGCTTATCCTATAAGCCAGGCTTGGTGGGGTGGAAGCAACCCAAGTTATCCTACATGTGTAACTATAACCTAAAGAAGCGCTTTGCACCTGGATATGAGGAGGTAGGTATACAATCTTTATAATTATTTGTGATAGCAAAGAAAAAAGTAGAAATCACCCATGTTTATTAACAAAAAAAATGAACAACCTGTAGCGTATTCAAGAAATATGAGCTATTACATAACGTAAGAAGTTAAAAACAATTCTTTATTAACCATAATTCTTCTCCTAGAAGTACTAGCACTGACCTGCAGGTGCAGAGCATTGAGAGGCTTAGCAGGAAACCCTCGGCCTTTGCTCACCAAAGTGTAACCCACAACCAGCACTGGATCACCTGGGAGCTTGTTAAAAATGCAAACCTCTGGCCCCCTCCCAGAACTACTGGGTCAGAATCTACATTTTAACGAGATTTATACACACATTAAAACTGGACAAGTATTGTCCCAGAGTCACTGCACTCATTATTCAGAGCAGCATCAGCTAATTTGACCTTCTATTGCATTCAAATACTGTTTTCAGAGATTCTAACATGACTTTCTGATTTCAGAGATTTTTGATATTTCAGAGATTCTGACATTATTCATTCAAACATGTATGAATGTATTAAGTACTCCCTGCATTCCTTGTACGGGCACCTTCTTAAGTGCTAGGGATACAAATAAAATACAATCGGGCCCTAGTCTCAAAAAGCTCACAGATGCAAATATATACAAACATACACACACACAAATATACTTGTATATGTGTATATGGGGAAATTGTGGGTATATACATGTATACATACATATATATGTATGCACAAACATATACATACACTTGCACAAAGTATATAACACACGTGACCAAAGAGAATTTTCTCTTTCATGCTTTTCCCGATATTATGATAATGTCACACAATGTTTACATAATTATGTGCATGTACCCATTTTACCCCCATCTTCTGTCTTAACGCATTCCTATCATGGGTAGTGACCATGGCTCCTGCTAGTGATACGAGTTACACTTAGTTTTTATCAAGTTTCTGGGCCACATCACTCATTACATTCAGGAAATATAAAAATTCAGACAATAACCTGAGCTCTGGTTACCTCGTGTCTTTAAGCTTGGAACAGACAGCACAATTTTCAACTCAATCTCCGGGGCTGCCCCAGACCCATTTGACATTTCAGTTGATTTTAGAATGACCAGCTCAGGCACTAATTCAGATAAAGTTTGAAAGGGGTCAGTAATAGCCCTAGTATAAATTCCACTTTGCTGTACAATACTTATTTTACCATCCCAAAATAAAATTCTTAATATATCTTACATATATACTATGCTTAAAAATGTGGCTAGGCATGGTGGCTCATGCCTATAATCCCAGCACTTTGGGAGGCCAAGGTGAGCAGATCACCTGAGAGGTCAAGAGTTTGAGACCAGCCTGACCAATGTGGTAAACCCCGTCTCTAATAAAATATACAAAAATTGGATGGGTGTGGTGGTGGACCCCAAAAATCCCAGCTACTTGGCAGGCTGAGGCAAGAGAAACGCTTGAACCCAGGAGGTGGAGGTTGTGGTGGGCCAGGATTGCACCACTGCACTCCAGCTTGAGTGACAACTCCACCTCAAAAAAGAAATATATAATGTCTACGTATAAAAGAGAAACTGGGTATAAATTGTAGCAAAATAATGTGTATTTCAATTTTAAATGGTCAGACATAACTACAGTAGAAGACTTAAAATATTCAGGTGTTGATGCTCTGCATGGAAACACAGCACATTTGCAAATGCTATCTGAGGCAGGTGTGTGGTATTAGACTCACACCCAGTGAGTGCTGTTGCTATCCTGGACTTGGATGGTAAACAGTTCTTGGTAAGATTTTGAACCAAAACATGCAAATATACCTCAACTTTTACAGCAGTTGTATTCCTATAAAGTCCATTACATATATTAAACTCATGCCAAAAATACACCATACATAAAGCAGGGCTAGTTAATGCTTTTTTTTTTTTTTTAACCTGGAAGATTATCTGTTGAGACATTAAAATTTTGTGCAGAACTCAGGATAGCTTTTTGTTTTTCAGTACAAACCTGGTGCTTGGAGGACGTCTAATATCCTTGGCCACTGCCCAGGATCATTACGACCCCCAGTTCATTGTGACAGCAGAGGTCGCCTGGAGGAACTTCCCCAGAACAGAAATCCTCTAGGAGGCAGTACTGCCCCATTGAGGCTGCTGCTCCAAACAGGCTTTGGGGGAAAGTCCCTAACTTTGACCCCACATAGCATTAGGAAAATAGCCAATTACCGCTGTCTAGAATTTTATAAGTGGACATTTACCTCCATGACTGCTGTGTTTCCCATTTTCCAAACACAATGGTGTGGTCCTACCAGCTACCAAGAGCCTATTATTAAATATTTAGAAATTCTGCAAGCCAATTGAAGTTACATTGGCAGTTTAAATAGACCATGGTGGGAGTATGTATACAATAGAAATTGGCAAATGCCACAAATCAGGGCTTGATCTGTCAGGGGAGGAGCCAGCTGGTAAATATTTAATAGCACAGCCTGGTTTTAACCAGGTCCATCAACATGAAGAACCTTCGACCACTTCCTCTCGGTCTCAGTTTTTCATTTTCAAGTCACCTTTTTTGTAGAAGAGTGAAAAAAAAGTAAAACAGTAAAAAAGTACTTTTACTCCCACGCATGCCACCTTATTTTTCAATATGTCAGAAGGCGCCAGAAACCCATGGGGACTTCACGATTGGAAAACTTACTCTTAATTTCAGGATACTAAAACTGCCTGGTGCTCACTTTCTTTTTAAGACAGTAACACTCTAACACACACACACACACTCACACACACACACACACACACACACACACACACACAGGTTAGGCTCCAGCTCCATCATTTGCAAAAATAACAACAACAAAAAAATCTGTGAGTGGTGAGGAGAAGGAATTGCAGTGAAGGTAGAACTTTAAAAAAAAAAAAAAAAAAAAAAAAAGGAATCGAAATAAAATGGAGAGACTGGAAGGACTTCTCCATGTTCAGCCCTGTGGCCAGGCCAGGACTGAATCACTTCTTGGTTACGAAGTGAGGGCTACATGCTTTCAACCAGACACAACGCAAATGAGCTAGGTTGTGAGTTTGGTTCAGGAAGCTGAAGGAAACTCTTCTCGGGCCTTTATTCAAACCGGCACCCTGAGAACAGGAGGCCCTGCATGCATCTGTCCCCTTACCTGAAACATTGGAATGTCCATGATTAGGTAGACGGTAACAGGTGCAGGTGAGAGAGCAAGCAGGAGAGGCAGAGGACAAACGCCTGTCTCAGGAGGACCCCATCTGCAGGCTGTTGGTGGGTGTCCGCTAGAAAGTACTTTTGGGGCTTTCAGATGTAGTCGAGAGTTACTTTAAGAAAAAACTAAGCTCGGGGGTGTCTGTGAATTTCTCAGACGTTTGGGTTACCTCTCAACTTGAAACATGCCTTACTGGAACTATTGTGAAGTCTAGCTCTGACTTGATAAGTTACTGTTAAACTACGGGTCCCCAAACTTTAATGTATGTAGCCGTCTGTTGAGGAATTTTATTAAAATGCAGAGTCCCAAGCCCTCACTCTGTTAACTATAGTCAACAATAGTGTAACTGTATATTTTTAAATAAAGAGTGTAATTTGATTGTTTGTAACTCAAAGGATAAATGCTTGAGGGGACAGATACCCCATTCTCCATGATACACTTATTTCACATTGCTTGCATATATCAAAATATCTCATATACCCCATAAATATATACACCTGCTATGTTCCCACAAAAACAAAAAATACATGATTTCTTTTAAAAATTGCAAAGAGAAATGTCACACCATAGCAGGAAGAACCAGCCCACATCTAATCAACAATATATTACAAGTGATTTCCATTTGTAATCAGTAAACCAACAAATTCATTACAGCTAGATTAGCTAATAATGAATATAATGAGCTAAATCCTTCACTATTTTGAAGGGCATATTAATTCAAGTAGAATGAAATCTGAGAGAGATGATGTAAACGTATGTTCCCACTCTGCATTCCTTTCTCTTCACCAAAAACCCACAGACCTGACCTTCAAATTCTGTCTACATGACAGCAACATAATCCAATGGAAAATGTCAAACAATGTTTTATTTCTTTTAAACCTAGAGCAAAACAATAGTTTATTTATCTAGTCATTCATTCAGTCACTTACTGAATAGATCAGTTCTGGCATTGTTTCCATACAATAAGAGCAGATTTGGAGTAACAAGGCATCGTGTTCATTACTGAACTTTCAATACAAAACATAATGCACTAATATCACATGAAAGTTTGTTGGTCTCACACCAAAAGAAAGCGTCACAAAATTTCCTGATACCACATTTCTGAGGTCTTGAGCCTCAGTTCTGTTTTTTAATTTTCCAAACCTAGTTTTTCCCAAGGTTTCCAAATTTTTTTCTTCCAGAAGTTGCATGTGATGGTTCTTTTTAAATATTTTTCAACTCCATTTATTTGAAGCAGGTGAATTTTTCATTTATTTAAAGTGTATGGATGAGCCATGTCCTTGATCAAACAGGCAATTAGATGAAAGGAATAGTGTGTGATACATGGTAGAGCAGCTTCAAAGAGCAGTGGGCCAGGTCCCAACTGAAATGTCAGTAGGTTACCAGGTCATCATGATGATTACAAAGGATATGAATTAAGTGACATGTTATGTCAATCATGGCTGTAATTTCAATATTCATATTATACTGCTTTGCATCCTACAGTCAAAACTGCATTTCATAGTTCCGCTAGAATCACATTTTGTGACTGCCTAAAAATAAAAAATAAAAATACACAGGAGATGCCTGAAACATTCTAAATGCTCATACTGAAAAGAATACTTAATCTGTTCATTTTCTTATGATTACTAGTGACTAATTTCCTGAACAGTTTTACAAATCGTTCAAATAATCACATTCATCTAAATAAACTAAACGTTTTCTGAGGTTATAAATGGAAGTTAAAAGTACAAATCATACGTGATATGTTAACATGATACGGACAATCACTTACTGGTGCAGAAAGGTGTGACTTTGAGGTATGTAGGTCTGTGGAGGTAAGCGAAGTAAAACTGGGTTGTCCAACCAACATGGTGTTTAACCGATTGCCCCTGGAATGGCCAACTACCGGGTGCTGTGGATGGCTTCACATCTTGGCTTTGAAAACAGCTAGTGTTGGGCTATTCAGTATCACTGACTTAACAACTGTGATATTAATTGAATGCCATAATTTCCATGCTATAAGGGTTTATATTAAGTTACCGTACAAAGAGTAATGTAATATCATTCTAGGCAATTTTTCACTAAACAAAAAATAAAGCGAAATTAAGCATCTGTAAATGATGCCTTTAATTCTTGTGTTTGGAACAAACAAAATCAGTTTATGAAAGGATGGTGATACAGGTACCAATCATATGCCACCATGAAAGATGTGTCTTTGCAGAAGTCCTTTGTAATTAATATAAATGGTACATCATAAAAAAAAATTTTTAATTGGATTATTTCATATGGTATCGTCCCTCATTATCATATCCTATGGCCTGGAAAAAACTGTACACACAGTGAAAAAGCAAAAGAAAATTAACAAATTAAGAGGGAAGACAGCCTTCCATGCTTCGTATCAACAGAAACATAGCAAAGCATTTTCCTAGCATAGTGCGAAAGGCCCGTTTGGTATTTTCTGCACATCTGGGAGGGAACAATAGTTTCTCGGAGGCATATTATGATAACAATCTTCACAAAATTAACTTGACTATAACACAGGAGATCCTTCTCTCTACACATAAACTATTTATTATTTTGCTAAAAATTTTATAGGTGACTGTCTTTGGTTTTATTTTAAGAATAAAAATTTAAACATTTAACAAAAAACGCTACAAGGCTAGCATACTGGGGAGATGCAAAACTGGAGTATCTGTGTCCCTTCCCCAAGTGCTCACTGACTTGGGGAGAGAGAGAGACAATGACCCAGGCAGAGAGTGGGAGGGGCTTACACAGAAGCAGAGATAGTATTTCTGGAAATAATTAATTCTGCCTTACATCAGCTGGGACTACCACATTTGAATGAGTCACAGAAAGGAAAAAAGAATGTTGCCAGGTGATGATGCATGAAGACTTTGGAATCGAGGGAAGCAAGCTGAGAAAAGGCATGGAGGCCCAGCCCCACAGGGTGATCCGGCTGAGTCAGGATGGAAGAATCCAAGAGAGAGGAGAGGGATCTGAGAAGCCACTGGTGGATGCAGGCACTGCAGATCCATAAGGCTGCATTTAGAAGTTTGAATTTAGGCTGGGCACGGTGGCTCATGACTGTAATCCCAGCATTTTGGGAGGCCAAGGTGGGTGGATCACTCCAGGCTGGTCAGGAGTTCGAGACCAGCCTGGCCAACATGGTGAAACCCTGTCCCTACTAAAAAAAAAAAAAAAAAAAAAAAAAAAAAAAAAAAAAAAAAAAAAAATTAGCCAGGTGTGGTGGCACATGCCTGTAATCCCAGCTACTTGGGAAGCTGAAGCAGGAGAATTGCTTGAATCCAGGAGGATGCAGTGAGCTGAGATCGAACCATTGCACTCCAGCCTGAGAGACAAGAACAAAACTCCCATCCCCCACAAAAAAAGTTTGAATTTATTCCATAGGCTATGGGAAGCCGTTGTCGAAGGGACAGCAATGAGTTTTACATAGGAAATGGAGAGAATACAATCTGCTTCCTGAGATGAAGCAGGGATTGGTCTGAGAGTTAAGATGAGGTTCCTGGTGGGTAGGGGATGGGATCGGATGGTCAGGGGTGTCATAAGCACCAAGGACAGGTAGAACTCAGGTTGACGTCAGGGTCTCCGGTAAAAAGTTGGAAGGAAGGAAGGAAGGAAGGGAGGGAGGGAGGGAGGGAGGGAGGGAGGGAGGAAGGGAGAGATGGAAGAATGGTTTTGATTTTTAACCTTATCAAATAATCTTAACTTTCTCCATATCAAAGTAACTGCATCCAATGAATCTTTTCATCATATCAGTGTCAAGATGACTGTATTAAATTAAAACGTAATATGTAAAAATACATATTTTTAAAAATTAACTTTGCTTATTAAGTAAAGAATAGATTGAAATAAGACACCATCTACCAAAACATTTAAATTTGTTATCTATGAATATTAACCTGTAGCTCCTGTTTTGTCAGGTAATTCTTTCTCAATCTCATTCCGTTTCCTCTAATATATTTTCATGAAACTGCATTTCTCTTCTTGAAAGCAACTTTTGCAGTTTGTAACTATATATTCAACAGTGATACTAGTTCTCATTAGACTCTAAACCCTTGTGAGTCTAGGGCTGTATCTGTTTAGTTTTTCAATTTATCCCTAGCACATAGCATAGATTAGGTGTTTGGTCAATCTTTTGAGTAGCGAGTCAATTAGCGAAAAAAATGAAAATCATAGAAGACATGTCTCCTTTGAACATGATTTTGGCCTTGCCATTAGGAAAAGCTCTCTCATTGCCAAATTTCCCTCTGCCTTTATGGAAGAAGGAGCACTGGGCTCCTCTTGCCCTGACTGGGGCTTGGCTGTGTTACAGAGACACTGGGGAGCTGTCACTGGTTGCTGTCTTTGCTATCCAGGAGGAATCAAGCCAGCTTCAGGATGCCAGCTCTGATTAAATTCTTTTGATTCTGGGCTTCCCTCAGACAGAGAAAGGACGGAAGGCATTTGCTGGTTCATCCTACCACTGTGGAAAGTGAAAATAAATACAGTTTTCATTTGTTAGAGACCACATCTACCAAACAGCACTTCAGGACTCTGTGATACGGTCTCATTACAACATAACAACATGGTTTAAAGAGAATCTGTCACTCTCTCCTACTTCATTTGGCTCCTACCATGACCACACAGCATTTCAAAACTCCAGGGTTCTGGTTTCCAAAATCCACTTGGAACCCATCACAGCCTCCTCCTCCTGGAAGTTCCAATCCTCAGCTTGAGAATTAAGGCATGAAACACATGGAAATACAATGTTCCAATCCATCTAATTAATGCATTAAGTCCCTCATTTACATAGTACAAATTTCCCTTTATGCTTTCAGTTGCTTGGCAATTGCTTGCCTCAAGAAAACATATTAGCAGTGAAAATGCAGCTTAACAATAAGAGAAATAACAAAGACATCAGCCATATTTCAAAAAGGAGATTTCAGAAAGAAAAAGGGAAAATCCATCATGTAAAAGGATTTCAAATCTCCGAGTAGCTGAATCACTCGATTTTGAAAAATAATTTAGCCATAGCAAGTGAAGTAACATATATTACTCTGGCAGGCGGAAGCAGAATCCATTAAAGTCTGTGGAGCAGATGCTGCTGTCAAATGTGCACAACGTCTCAGCAAATGCATCTCTGTTAGGAAGGGCACAGAGGGAGTGAAGCCCTCCCTGCCTTTCCAGGGCAGGAGGACAAGCAGGATCCCTCTCTAGAGTGATGGTATCATCAAGAACAGTGGCACTCTCAGTAGAACAAAATGTTCCCAAATAGGGGGAGATTTTGAACCAAACTTACAATGAGCCAACAAAGTGCTACTGAACCGTACGGAATCACTGGGAAGAGACAGATGGAGGGACAACTTTGATCCTAAATTAATCCCAGCTTGTGTCAAAATACCATGTGCTCCTCTAGCTTCCTGGGAGGGGTGTGGCTGGGCGGAGGGCGAGCTGCCCATGTGCGTCTGGGAACTGCACCCCGTAGGATGGGCCGTCAATGTCCCTCACTTAGAAGTGGTCTCCCTCCTCGCGGTGTATGCAGAATGGTGCTACAGACTTCAAGGTCAAAGGGGCAGCGTGGGCTTCTCCAGGTCGGATTTAAAATGAAAACTGTAAAGGTAAAGCAGCAAACTTTCTGTACCATTGCCCGTGATACAGCAAGCGCCGATCCAGCTCAGAGAAACCTAAAAAGAACATTTCAAATGCAAATTCAAAAAATGTGAGTATGTTGAAAAGCTACCTCCACGGATAGCTCACATTCCTTCAAATGTTATCGAAATGCAAAATGGCATTTCAACACTATTGCTTTCTTACTAAGAAATTATTTATAGCATCTAACACTCTTATAAAGCACATTAAAATATACAGAAGACTTTCTATGTAAAATTTCTTTTAATGCTTAAAAACACACTGGAAAGTACGAATTTTGGTCTATTCTCATTTTTTAGATGAGTTCACTGAGTTTCAGAGTACTGAAACTATTATTTTTCTAAGATATCAAAACAAGAAATGTGCAGAGTTGTAACAAATCCAGACTCTGTGATTCCAAATCCAAGCTCAAGTGGAGGAATAAATCAACACATTATATCAAATTATGCTAAATCTAAAGTGGTTATACTGTACTTCCGGTACATGATCTCATGTGTAGTATATGAAAATCAGAATGACATGGCCTATTTTTCTACCATGTCACTAAATTGAAGTAGAAACTTTCTCAGAATGTTGCTTTTTAGGACATTTATGCAAATTTTAATAAAACAAAGAAGTAAGTGTGAGATGGGAAAGTGAAAAGGAGTTATGATTCCCCAATAAGAAAAATAAGCCGGGGCTGGGCGCGGTGGCTCAAGCCTGTAATCCCAGCACTTTGGGAGGCTGAGGCGGGTGGATCACGAGGTCGAGAGATCGAGACCATCCTGGTCAACATGGTGAAACCCCATCTCTACTAAAAATACAAAAAATTAGCTGAGCGTGGCGGTGCGTGCCTGTAATCCCAGCTACTCAGGAGGCTGAGGCAGGAGAATTGCCTGATCCCAGGAGGTGGAGGTTGCTGTGAGCCGAGATCGCGCCATTACACTCCAGCCTAGGTAACAAGAGCGAAACTCCATCTCAAAAAAAAAAAAAAAAAGAAGAAGAAGAAGAAAAATAAGCCAAAGAAAACCAACTAAACCAACAAAAACCGCAAACTGGAAGAATGTCAGTAACCAGTTCCTGATTAGTTACCCTGACTGAAAGCAACCAATTCAGAGTAAAATGTTCCTAGGGCATCGAATGCATCGTCTTTTCTTTCATGTAATGATGAGCAGCTATTCTCTAAGATGACCTCATTGCCTAGGACTGCTGCAAAGGACAGCTCTGGACTCCTAAAATCAGACACTAAGTTGTTTGAAGGTCCTACAGGAGGTTGGCAGGTTCTGGTTTAAGTTCCCCAGACGCTAATTTCAGAGTCATCTTCGGCCTTATTCTCTGACTCTCCACATCTCAGCAATCACCACATCCTCTTAAGGGAGTCTCTTATGGTATCCTGATCTCCACAATAACCAGAAATGTTGTACCCTCCCTACACTGACTCCCCGACACCGGCATAGTCTCTGATGGGGTATCCCTACTTTCAGTCATCTCTGCTTAGCCATCACACAAAGCTCTGACTTTGTTATTCTTTAATCAAATTCCTTCAAAGGCCTGAGGAAGAACCCTCCTTAGCCCATCACAGAGCCTTTCCCTGTGCTGCCTGATCCTACCTTCCCACTCCCAGGCCTCATGGGTCCCTCAGTCAAACTCTGTACTGTCTCCTTTGCACACCACATGTTTTTTATTTTGTTTTGTTTTGTTTTTGTGGGATTTTTTGAGACAGAGTTTCACTCTTGGCACCCAGACTGTAGTGCAATGGTGTCATCTCAGCTCACTGCAACATCTGCCTCTCAGGTTCAAGAGATTCTCCTGCTTCCAGCCTCCCAGGTAGCTGGGATTACAGGCACCTACCCCTACACTGACAAATTGTTGTATTTTTACTAGAGGTAGAGTTTCACCATGTTGGCCAGGCTGGTCTTGAACTTGTGACCTCAGGTGATCCACTCGCCTCAGTCTCCCAAAGTACTGGGATTACAGGCATGAGCCACTGCACCCAGCCCACACCCCAGGTTTTATCCTCCTTCTTCTTTCATTTCTGCTCTTCCTGCTACCTTATTCCTTCACAGACACTGTCACATATCTGAATTCAACTTTTCTTTGAAAGCCAAAGGCAAATGCTGTCTTCTCCATCAAACTGCCTCTGAACCTATGTTGGCTGCCTAGATCTTAGCCTGCTATGAAGTTATGTAAAACTCTATGTAGCACTTTATGTGTACCAAATGTCTGAGGCCAGAAGAGTGAGATCACCAGTGGAGGTATTCTTACCCGTCCTCCGCCAGCAGACAGGGACTTTGTGGCTAGCAGAGCTATGTGGAAATTTGGTGGCATGCTGGTAAATACTTAACAACCAGCGCTTCAGGGAAGAAAACACCCTGATGTGTCATGTTTGTGCATTTCTGTAGTGTAAATACTGCTACCGTAGCCAGTTCTAGCAGCCAACTTGATATCACTGAATGAGAAAATGCAAGTCAAAACACACCACTATGCAGTATTTTCATCATACAGATAAAATAATGGTGAATAGCTTCAAAAGCAAACGTCATCACAAACTGTAGTATAATAATTAGAAAGTAATGAATTTTGAGAAAGTTTAAACATTTTTTTTTATGGTTTTATTTTTTGTGGAGTCTGGGTCTCTCTTTGTTCCCCAGGCTTGTCTCAAGCTCCTGGGTTTAAGTTATTCGCTATCCTCGGCCTCTCAAAGTGCTGGTATTACAGGCAGGAGCCACTGCTCCCAGGCAGAGCTCTTTTTAAAATATGGTTTATACAAATATATATCATGTAAGTTATAAAAGTAGCTGTGTTTATTAACTGGTTAAAAAGTTCCTGAAAATTAAAAAATCTGTTATTGTGCCAGGTGCTGTGGCTCACACCTGTAATCCCAGCACTTTGGGAGGCCAAAGCGGGTGGATCACGAGGTTGAGAGATCGAGACCATCCTGGTCAACAAGGTGAAACCCCGTCTCTACTAAAAATACAGAAAATTAGCTGGGCATGGTGGCGCGTGCCTGTAATCCCAGCTACTCAGGAGACTGAGGCAGAATTGCCTGAACCCAGGAGGCGGAGGTTGCGGTGAGCTGAGATCGTGCCATTGCACTCCAGCCTGGGTAACAAGAGCGAAACTCCGTCTCAAAAAAAAAAAAAAAAAAAAAAAAAAAAACTGTTATTGTGAGCTAGTACTGAACAGCTCCAGTTGCAGGAGCCCCCTTTCTACCCAGAGCAGCTTTTGTGTCACTGAAGGAGTGACTTTACTGCGGAAGCTTTAGTTTTCTCATCTGAACCATAGTTATACATTGTAGAATTTTTGAAAGGATGAAATGTTTAAGAAAATTCCTCAGATATGGTTGGATCTAAAAAAAAAAAAAAAAAAAAAAACACCAGTAATTCTCATTGTAGTAATAGCTCCTTTTGCAGATCCCCAAGCCCTTAGCCAGTATTTCAATTTACAACAAGGATTGAATACATATTTATGGGGTATATAAAGTTGTACCAATTGCAAATTTTATTTTATTTCTGGACATCTCTTCATGCGTACCTAAGGGATAATAATAGCAGGAAAATAATTGTCACTAGGCATGAAGTTGCCTTCTTTTTTAAACCCTCAATGCCCACAATAGAGCACACAAATCTAATCTGGGCTACTACCCTGTTAAATTCAATGACATTTGTTTATGGAACCAACACAATGTTCCCAGGAACATTTCATTTTTCTAACAGGTGGTCATTGAGTGTGGACTTTGAGTCATGGTTTACTGATAAAACCCATGATAAGAGTTTTATTTTGAGACTGAATAAATATTTTCTATTCAAAATAAATTTTTTAACCTGTAGGATGCTTTGTGGCCTAGTCATCAAACACAAACATGAAGACGTGTACAAAGTAAATGCTCTGTATCAGTCAAAACCACCTTCATATGATTTATCTTTGCACTCAACAAAATTTGATGTGGTAACATATGTCCAATTTAAGCAAGCTATTGTCTTGCCACAAAGTTGCTTATTGTTAAGTTCAGCCGTAGTTTTCTTCTGCTAGAGTCACAGAGATATACACTGAGTTTTGACCCTTAACTTTTTGAAGTAAGTCCCCACAATTTGAAAAGCTCACAACTTTTCTTGTTCTTAATTTGTATCTATTTTTTTCAGAGTGCTTGCATGTTTTCCTACCACCTTTCTTCATCAATTATCTTATCTTTTTTCTCCTATCTCCAGTTTCTTTTCTACTGACTTTTTTCTTTCTTTCCCCTGCCCCCCCACTTTGTTTATTTATTTTTTGAGACAGGTTCTCACTCTGTCACCCAGGCTAGAGTGTAACCTCCGCCTCCTGAGTTCAAGTGATCCCCCTGCTTTGACCTGCAGAGTAGCTGAGATTACAGGCTCACACAACCACACCCAGCTCATTTTTTTTGTATTTTTAGTAGAGTCGGGGTTTCACCATGTTGACTGGCTGGTATTGAAGTCCTGACCTCAAATGATCCTCCCACCTCAGCCTCTCAAAGTGCTGAGATTCCAGGTATGAGCCACTGCATCCGACCTTGCTGGCTTTTTTCTATCAACCGAAAACAAGTTCAAAATCTTATCCTAGCCCTGCACGAGGCACACACAGTCTCACTGGTCTCTGTGTTACTGTTCTTCCCTTTATCACTAAGATTTTGAAAGACTTATTCACACTCTTTACTTGCTGACTTCTTCATCACCCCTGAATTCCATCAAATCTGTATTTTGGCCTTTAATTCTTCTGGAACTTTTCCAATAAATGAAACCAGTGCCTTCCCAATCATCTAACACACTGGCCAGCCTTCCATTCTCACCCAGGTGAATCCCTGCAGTATTTGACACCCTCTGGCCTATTTTCCTTCTTTTCTTAATCATCTTTTAAAATTTTGTACATTCTATGACTCCACTATCACCAGTGAGCAATGACTTCCCTGTCCCGGTTGCAAGCCCTCATCTTCCCACATTCACATTTCCAGCTGTGGATTATACCTTTGTCCATGGGAATCTTAAAAGCATGCTCAAAATAGGACACGGTGCCTCCCCTCAAAAAAAAAAAAAAAAAAATTAAGTGTTTACTCTACATTTTAATTAATGGCATCATGAACTGTCCAGGAAACCAAAATTAAAAATTGGCAATGATCTTTAATTTCTCTCTTTATTTTCCATGCACATCCAATCATCCATAGAATCTTGGCAAACCCCTCTCAGGAAGTATTCCCTCCTCTCTTTCTGCCCCATGGATATACTTTCATAAATCTCGTCATCTTGCCCAACCCACAGACTTCAATGTAGTCTCTGTATTCGAGATGTTTCCAGTCTTGTCCTGCTCCAATGCTTCTGACATACTGCTGTCCAAACTATATTTCCCAACAAGACTCTGATCATATTATGTCAGACTCAGTTTCAATGGCTTCCAACCACATATGGATTAAAGTACAAACGCCCAACCTAGTACTCAAATATTTATTTGGCTTCTACCTATCCTTCCGGGATTGTTCTCCTTTGGAATCTACTCCCCAGAAGAAAAACCTAGGCTCTCTGTAATGCTCTACTCTCTGCCCCAAAGACTGTGCTCTTCTCTTCTACTTAGAACAAATCTCTTTGCGTGCAGTACCTCTCCCCTTTTGATCCTTTCTCAGTTTATCTATTGAAGAATCAGCTTAAAGTCCAGCTTTTCCAGAAGCCCTTCCAAATCTCCCAGTTGTAATCAATCTTCCCTTCTTTTCTCTCGAATGCTCTCATGGCCATTTGAAGTGAATCTTTACCAATCTTTTTAAAAATGTTATGTATGTGATGTATACATACACACACACACACACACACACACACACACACACACATACACACACACTCCTTGAGAGCAGAGATCCATGTCTTAATTTTGTTTCTTATCACTTACAGCACCACCAAAGAGTTTTTTTTCAAGACACAGTACTTAAGAGTTTGATGGAAAACCTTCAATGCCTGCATCTACTGCTCCAATCCAGATTCACTTGTCCTTATCAGCCCTCAAGCCATTTGGAGCAATAAAACCTGTACTCGCTGTCCTTTGCAGGCTTACTCACTTTTACTGTACCTATTTCCTAGTGACATATATATACTGTGTGGTCAGACGTTTTACGATATATTAAGTGCAAATTAGGACTCAGCTATCCATGTTCCTGCAACATTTTAGGACGCTTTCAGACAGAGCCTCTTAAAAATCTCATAAAACTTAAAGACCCTCACCCCAGTCTAAGACACATAAGTAAATCCACATAGATGCATATGAAACTGCAGAAGGTTTGTAGACACTCCTTCCTCCCTGAAAATCTACTGATGGGAGGGTAGGGGGTGATCAGTGGATCCCAGGTTAAAATTTGTAGAACTGGGGGGATTTTTATAGTTACTAGAAATATAAATGCAAGCAAAATTTCTAATGACACTTAACACTGATAGAATGACTATAAAAATTTAAGAAGTTAGCACCACTTAGAAACTTCCTGAAATATTAGGGAGAGTATATCTCACTCCTATATCAGAATTCTAGGAAAGTCAGGAAGCAAATTATTGTAAACACTTTTTGTTACAAGACATATTACATTTTTGAAGTAGTATGCTATTTCAGTTTCTAACACATTTTCTCAATTATTTGTTAGTATGTTAACCAAATAATCTCCAAATGCAGATTAAAATGTATATTAGAGCTAAAAAATTAGAATTAGAATTGTCCTTGGAGCATTTTGTCTTTTCAGAGCTAGTCTTTTGTATCTGAGGGATACACTTAAAAGAAATTATAGGGGACTTCCGCCAAGATGGCTGAATAGAAACAGCTCCAGTGTGCAGCTCCCAGTGAGAGAGATGCAGAAAGCAAGTGATCCTTGCATCTCCAAACGAGGTACCAGTTTCATTTCAATGGGACTGGTTGGACAGTGCAAATAGCCCAAAGAAGGCAAACAGAGGTGGGGCAGGGCACTGCTCCACCCGGGAAGCACATCTGACAGGAGGATAAGGGATTCTCCCCTCCAACACACTGGCATACTGCACTTCTCTCAAAGCCTCTGCAACCCACAGACCAGGAGATCTTCGCTGGGCTGAAAAGCACCAAGTTACCTGCGCAGAGTTGAATAGCAGCCCTGCCCAGTGCCACAGATTGTGGGCACAGATCTAGGTATACGCATTGGCCAGCTGGCAGAGCCTACAGGAGTGAGCTACTGACCCCCTGGAGAGAGGAGGTGCTAAAAGCAGGGAGACAGGCGATAGGCTAGGCAGATCCCTTCGTCAACAAAGCCCAGCAGGCTGAAGCCCTCCTGCTCCAGGGTTTTGAATCCAGCACATCAGTTCGAGCAAAACCCGGAAGGATGGATCTCAGTGGGGGGAAGGGCACCTGCCATTACAGAAGCAGGCCTAATCTCTCTTTGTAAACAGAAGACACAGAAAGCCTGTTCAGCAGCCGGACTGAGTCTGTGGCAGCCCAGCAGCACCTCTACAGGCAGATAAGGGATAGACTGCATCATCAAGTGGTCCCCTGAGATCAAAGCTAGATAAATCCATGAAGATGGGAAGAAACCAGTGCAAAAAGGATGAAACCGTCAAAGACCAGAATGCCTCTCCTCCTTCAAGAGATCGCAACTCTTCACCAGCAAGGGGACACAACAAGATGGAAAATGAGTTTGACGAACTGACAGAAGCAGGCTTCAGAAGGTGGCTAATAACAAACCTCACTGAGCTAAAGGAACATATTCTAACCTAATGCAAAGAAACTAAAAACCTTGAAAAGGGTTAGACGAAAAGCTAACTAGAATAACCAACATAGAGAAGAATATAAACGATTTGATGGAGCTCAAAAACACAGCACGAGAACTTCATAAAGTGTACACAAGTTTCAATAGCTGAATCAATCAAGCAGAAGAAAGGATATCAGAGATTGAAATAAAATGAGTGAATCAGTGAAATAAAATGAGAAGGCAAGAAAAGATAAAAAAAAAAAAAGAGTGAAAAGGAAAGAACAAAGCCTCCAAGAAACACAGGATTATGTGAAAAGACCTAATCTATACTTGATGAGTGTACCTGAAGGTGATGGGGAGAATGAATCAAACTGGAAAACACTCTTCAGGATATTATTGAGAAGAACTTCCCCAGCCTAGCAAGGCAGGCCAACATTCAAATTCAGGAAATACAGAGGACACCACAAAGATACTCCTCAAGGAGAGCAACCCCAAGGCACATAATCATCAGAATCACCAGGGTTGAAATGAAGGAAAAAATGCTTAGGAAGCCAGAAAGAAAGGTCAGGATACCTACAAAGTGAAGCCCATCTGGCTCACAGTGGATCTTTCAGCAGAACCCTCCAAGCCAGAAGAGAGTGGGGGCCAATATTCAACATCCTTAAAGAAAAGCTCTTTTTGTTATTTTTAAATTGCATTTTAGGTTTTGGGGTACATGTGAAGAACATGTAAGATGGTTGTGTAAGTACACACATGGCAGTGTGGTTTGCTGCCTTCCTCACCATCACCTATATCTGGCATTGCTCCCCATGTTATCCCTCCCCAAATCCCCACCCCCTGTTGTGCCTCCCCTAGTTCCCCCAAACAGACCCCAGTGTGTGATACTCCCCTCCCTGTGTCTATATGTTCTCATTGTTCAACACCCACCTATGAGTGAGATCATGCAGTGTTTGATTTTCTGTTCTTGTGTCAGTTTGCTGAGAATGATGGTTTCCAGATTCATCCATGTCCCTACAATGGACATGAACTCATCGTTTTTTATGGCTGCATAGCATTCCATGGTGTATATATGCCACAATTTCCCTGTCCAGTGTATCACTGATGGGCATTTGGGTTGGTTCCAAGTCTTTGCTACTGTAAACAGTGCTGCAATGAACATTCGTGTGCATGTGTCCTTATAATAGAATGATTTATAATCCTTTGGATATATAAGCAGTAATGGGATTGCTGGGTCAAATGGAATTTCTATTTCTAGGTCCCTGAGGAATTGCCACACTGTCTTCCACAATGGTTGAACTAATTTACACTCCCACCAATAGTGTAAAAGTGTTCCTATTTCTCCACATCCTCCCCAGCATCTGTTGTCTCCAGATTTTTTAATGATCACCATTCTAACTGGTGTGAGATGGTATCTCAATGTAGTTTTGATTTGCATTTCTCTAATGACCAGTGATGATGAGCATTTTTCCATATGTTTGTTGGCCTCATGTATGTCTTCTTTTGTAAAGTGTCTGTTCATGTCCTTTGCCCACTTTTGAATGGGCTTGTTTTTTTCTTTTAAAGTTCTTTAAGTTCTTTGTAGATTCTAGATATTAGCCCTTTGTCAGATGGGTAGATTGCAAAAATTTTTTTCCCATTCTGTTGATTGCCGATTCGCTCTAATGACTGTTTCTTTTGCTTTGCAGAAGCTGTAGAGTTTGATCAGGTCTCATTTGTCTATTTTGGCTTTTGTTGCCAATGCTTTTGGTGTTTTGGTCATGAAGTCTTTGCCTATATCTATGTCCTGAATGGTTTTGTCTAGATTTTCTTCTAGGGTTTTTATGGTGTTAGGTCTTATGTTTAAGTCTTAATCCATCTGGAGTTAATTTTAGTGTAAGGTATCAGGAAGGGGTCCAGTTTCTGCTTTCTGCACGTGGCTAGCCACTTTAACCAACACTACTTATTAAACAGAGAATCCTTCCCCCAATGCTTGTTTTTGTCAGGTTTGTCAAAGATCAGATGGTTGTAGATGTGTGGTGTTGCTTCTGAGGCCTCTGTTCTCTTCCATTGGTCTATATCTCTGTTTTGGTACCAGTACTATGCTATTTTGATTACTGTAGCCTTCTAGTATAGTTTGATGTGAGATAGTGTGAGGCCTCCAGCTTTGTTCTTTTTGCTTAGAATTGACTTGGCTATGCGGGCTCTCTTTTGGTTCCATATGAAGTTTAAGGTGTTTTTTTCTAGTTCTGTGAAGAAGATCATTGGTAGCTTGATGGGGATAGCATTGAATCTATAAATTACTCTGGGCAGTATGGCCATTTTTATGATATTGATTCTTCCTAACCATGAGCATGGAATGTTTCTCCATCTGTTTGTATCCTCTCTTATTTTGTTGAGCAATGGCTTGTAGTTCTCCTTGAAGAGGTCCTTTACGTTCCTTGTTAGTTGTATTCCTAGATATTTTATTCTCTTTGTAGCAACTGTGAATGGCAATTCATTCTTGATTTAGCTCTCTTTAAGTCTGTTATTGGTGTATAGGAATGCTTGTGATTTTTGCACATTGATTTTGTATTCTGAGACTTTGCTGAGGTTGCTTATCAGTTTCAGGAGATTTTGGGCTGAGACAGTTGGATCTTCTAAATATATAATCATATCGTCTGCAAATAGAGACAATTTGACTTCCTCCTTTCCTAATTGAATATGCTTTATTTCTTTTTCTTGCATGATTGCTCTGGCTAGAACTTCCAATACTATATTGAATAGGAGTGGTGAAAGGGCATCCTTGTCTAGTGCCAGATTTCAAAGGGAATGCTTCCAGTTTTTGCCTATTCAGTATGATATTAGCTGTGGGTTTGTCATAAATAGTTTTTATTATTTTGAGATACGTTCCATCAATACCTAGTTTATTGATGGTTTTTAGCATAAAGACCTGTTGAATTTTGTCAAAGGCCTTCTCTGCATCTATTGAGATAATCATGTGGTTTTTGTCTTTGGTTCTGTTTATGTAGCATTGGAAGTTCCAGCCAAATTGTCTCTATTTGCAGATGACAAGATTGTATACTTAGAAGGCCCCATTGTCTCAATCCAAAATCTCCTTAAACTGATGAGCAACTTCAGCAAAGTCTCAGGATACAAAATCAATGTGCAAAAATCACAAGCATTCCTATACACCCATAGCAGACAAAGAGAGAGCCAAACCAAGAGCAAACTCCCATTTAAAATTGCTGCAAAGAGAATAAAATACCTATGAATACAACTAACAAAGGATGTCAAGGACCTCCTCAAGGAGAACTACAGAGCCCTGCTCAAGGAATTAAGAGAAGACACAAACAAACGGAAAAATATTCCATGCTCATGGTTAAGAAGAATCAATATTGTGAAAATGGGCATACTGCCCAAAATAATTTATAGATTCAGTGCTATCCCCATCAAGCTACCATTAACTTTCCTCACAGAGCTGAAAAAAAAAAAAAAAAAAAAAAAAAAAAAAAAAACTTTACAGTCCATACAGAACCAAAAGAGAGCCCGCACAACCAAGAAAATCCTAAGCAAAAAAAAAACAAACAAAAACTGAAGGCATCATGCTACTGGACTTCAAACGATACTACAAGGCTACAGTAATCAAAACAGCATGGTACTGGTACCAAAACAGAAATATAGACCAATGGAACGGAACAGAGGCCTCAGAAGAAAAATCACACATCTACAACCATCTGATCTTTGACAAACCTGACAAAAACAAGTAATGAAGAAAGAATTCTCTGTTTAATAAATGGTGTTAGGAAAACTGGCTAACAATCTGCAGAAAGCAGAAACTAGACTCCTTCTTTACACCTTACACAAAAATTAACTCCAGATGGATTAAATATTTAAGCATAAAACCTGAGACCATAAAAATCCTGGGAGAAAACCTAGGCAAAACCATTTAGGACACAGGCGTAGGCAAGGACTTCATAACTAAAACACCAAAAGCAATGACAACAAAAGCCAAAATAGACAAATGGGATTCAATTAAACTTAAGAGTTTCTCCACAGCAAAAGAAACAATCATTAAAGTGAACCGGCAACCAACAGAATGGGGAAAAATTTTTGCAATCTACACATCTAACAAAGGCCTAATGTCCAGAATCTACAAAGAACTAAAGCAGATTTACAAGAAAAAAACAAACAAACCCATTCAAAAGTAAGTGAAAGAAATGAACAGACACTTTTCAAAAGAAGACATTTATGAGGCCAACGAACGTATGAAAAAATGTTCATCACCACTAGTCATCAGAGAAATGTAGTTCAAAACCACATTGAGATACCATCTCATGCCAGTTAGAATGGCGATCATTAAAAAATCTGGAGACAACAGATGCTGGAGAGGATGTGGAGAAAAAGGAACACTTTTACACTGTAGGAGTATAAATTAGTTCAACCATTGTGGAAGACAGTGTGGTGATTCCTCAAGTACCTAGAAATAGAAATTCCATTTGACTCAGCAATCTAATTACTGGGTATATGCCCAAAGGATTATAAATTGTTCTATTATAAAGACACATGTACACGTATGTTAATTGCGGCACTGTTTACAATAGCAAAGACCTGGAACCAACCCAAATGCCCATCAATGATAGATGGGACAAAGGAAATGTGGCACATATACACCATGGAATACTACACAGCCATCAAAAAGGATGAGTTCATGTTCTTTGTAGGGACATGGATTTAATCTGGAAACCATCATTCTCAGCAAACTGACACAAGAACAGAAAACCAAATATCTCATGTTCTCACTCATGAGTGGGTGTTGAACAATGAGAACACATTAGCACATATAGGGGAGCATCACACACTGGGGTCTGTTGTGGGGGAGCTAAGGGAGGTACAGCAGGGAGTAGGGAGGTTGGGGAGGGATAACATGGGGAGAAATACCAGATATATGTGATGGGGGGATGGAGGCAGCAAACCACCTTGCTATGTATGTACCTCTGCCACAATCCTGCATGATCTGCACATGTATCCCAGAACCTAAAATACAATTTTTTAAAAAAGAAATTATAACAGCAATACAAACCATCTGACGATAATGTACTGTGATATAATTTAGTTATCACCAGAAAATTGTAAAGTAAAATTCTACTTATAAATTAGATTATAGTTCAGCAAAAGCATAAGAATTCTGTAAATCTCTTTTTTAGTTGTTGGTTTTTAAATTTGTTCCTAAGTTTGTTTGTTGTATAAATTTATTCCTGTTTTTGTTTGTTGCAGGACCTCAAGAGGAATATGCTTTTAATTTCCTTATTTGTTCATTTTTCATTCAATCATCCTTTCAACAGTGCTATGGTGAGCACATTCTGTTGACATATCACAGTCAGCCCTCAGTATCTGTGAGTTCCACATCTGTGGATTCAACCAACTTCAGATCTAAAATATTTGGGGGGAAATGTGTCTCTACTGAATATGTATACTTGTTTTCTTGTCATTATTCCCTAAGAAATAGAGTGTAAAAGCTATTTATACAGCATTTACATTGTAGCTGGCATTAGTAATCCAGAGGCGATTTAAAGGAGATGGGTGGATATGGATAGGTTATGTGCAAATACTGTGAGACTTTATATCAGGAACTCGGGCGTTCTTGAATTTTGGTATCTGAGAGAGGTCCTGGAACCAATCCTTTATGAATATCAAGAGACGACTGTACTTGCTCTTAGAAGGATTGAGGAAGGTGAGTTCACTCTGTTTTCACAGTTTTTTCTCTAGCATGTAACAGACAAATAAGCAATTATTTCAAAGTCGAGAAATGGCTCTGAGATCACAAAAGGCAAGACTTCCGGGTAGATGGAGGCGTTAGGGAAATCCTTGTACAGGACGTGGTATCTGGGGAGACCTGGTGGAAGAGTACTGCTGGGTGAAGATAAGAATGAGCAGTCCCCCTGAAAGTTCAGCTGTGAGAGAAGGTTTGCAGATGAGAGGAAGAGGACATTTGCAGCAGGAAATGAAAAGAGAGGAACGGCAGGAGATCAGACGAGAAAGTGGGCCAGAGTCTGATCAAAGATCATCTTGTGGTTCGTGGTAACAATGGGGCATTTTCCTAGTGGCAGTGGGGACCCTCTGAAGTATTTTATGGTAGGAAGTCATGTGAGTTTGTTTGGCATTTTAGAAAAAGTACCCTGACTCAACGGTAAAAAGGGGATTGGATAAAACAGCCAGATGAGTTAGCTCACTGCTAGGCTGAACTACCCTGTTGGGGTGTAGCCCTGAACTTGCAGTTAGGACTACCAATCGTGCTTTTAATGATGGTATACTTTAGTTCCAGTGGTACTCAAACCTGATCAATAGAGTCAATCTGCGCATTTAAAAATGGCACATTCCTGGGCCATCCCCCTGCCTAACCTAATTCAGGGAATCGGGATAGATGGCCAGGCACCATGCTATGCCCTTGCACCATTCACAGGTGACTTACGTACTGATGAATATATCTTTGAGGGGACCACCAGCCCATCATTGTCCACTCTGGACCATTCCAACTTTGGAATCCAGAAGGCTGTCTCACTACGGGAGAGGCCACATAGCAGCCTACAAACACATTCCTCTCGCAGCCTTGCCCAGCAGGAAGCCTAAGCTCTCCATATTGCCTCTACCTTCTCCTTAATAAGCTTATTCCGAATGTGTCTTCTGCAATAAACTTGTTCTTGATCATTGTAATCAGACAGGATTTCTCATTCCTTTGCATTCCCACAGGACTTTGCACTGTATAACATTTATCATTTTGCACATTATAATATCGTTTCTTAAATCCTGGCACTTGGTTGTTTTTTGTTCGTTTGTTTTTGCCTAGGGTAATAACTTGTCAATACCTATTTAATTGATCCATTTACAGATACAACGGATGGAGGATGGTCTCAAAAAGAAAAGATACAAATTCATTTTTTTAAAGCCCATATCTTTGAACACAAAGATGAAAAGCAGAATAAACATTATCTCAAGAGGAGACCAGAGGCTGTAGAACGCTGTATTGTCATGCCTGGAAGAGAATGAACAGTTGATTTCTAGATTTTTCACTGGGATTCTAAAGCATCAGAATAAAGCAAATTCACTTCAGGGGAAGATAGAGGTAGAAAGGTAATGAGATTCTTGGAAATAATCCACTGAGGATACAGGCAAAAAAAGAAAGGGACTTAAAGGAAACAGAACGTCGTAACAGTTACGGGTGTAATATTTACCATATGCCCCATATGTTTTCACATTACGGAAGTGCAAGTCTTTCCCACAGCCCATTTGCAAGTGGACCTGACAACCCAAGCCCACAGAAATCAAAGACGGTCATATACTGTAAATTCTGCCATGCTAGATGGAACGAATATCTGTCAGATTTCTTTACTTAAACTTCTCTTCCTTTAAGAAAGCAGCATCGGGCTCTAAATTGCACATTTAATTAAAAAAATCCTTTAATAACAGCATTAATTCTCATCGTTTTGCATTCTGGCAGTCTGTGACCAGCAAGGATGCTCTGCACGCATCAGGCAAAGAAGAGAGGAGACTGGGGAAGCGGAGGTGAGCGTTCCGGGGAGCATTGTTTGCCTGGAGCCCTGCCCTGAGATCAAATCAGGGGCTGAGGGCGCGTGATGATGAAGGAATAAAAGTTCGAATTCTTTTTGTCTAAGCAGAGGATGTCTTTCAAGTCGGACAATGCACTTGAAGCTTATCAAAAGCAAACTGGGCCCTTGAGAAGAACTCAACAGTGGTGACAAAGGCTGAGAATCCTGATCTCTGGACCAGACGTTGGATCTAGTTGCAATTGCAATTTCTAATGATCTTATGTTTTTGCTTTCATGTCACCCTGGCTCAGTGCTTATCTTTTTAAATGACTGGTTCTCTTTCATCAAAAAAAAGCAAAACTGGGAACCTCTCCCAAAGTAAAGGCCACACACCTTCTGTCCCCACCCTAGGGCAGGGCGTGCAGGGAGGGAGACACCCTAGGAAATTCCTCCCTGAGGATTAGCAGCCTGTGTTGGGAAAGAGGATGGGCGACTGGGATCCTGAAGCTGAGGGTGTCCCAAGAGATTCGCGGAACGGGGTGTACTGCAGTGACGCAACTGACTAAGGGGGAGTGGGCGGGGGGGAGGGGAGCAGGGAGGCGGAGGCAGAAGCTAGCTGGCGGGTGGGGAGAATCAAGAAGGGAAATCGAGTTTGGAAGAAAGGGCCCCTTCTAGTGAGACTGAGTAAGCACAGAAAAAAAACTTCTTGCTTTGTGTGCCTCCCTGGAGCCTGGGGAATTTGCAGAAGATAAAAGGCCAGACATTTCCCCCTGAAGACTGCAGGGTAGCACCTTTGTTTGTGAGTGCCACACACCCTGGGGTGGGGATTCCTTTGCGGTTGCCATGACGGCCTGTCACACAAAGTTACAGGTCCTGCCCGCTCCTCCCTGCCAGCCCACCAGTCTTAGAATGGCCTGGATTTTAACTTCGACATTTCAGAATGGAGAAATTGCTTCTTCGGATTTCCAAAGCAAATGATATAATCTTAATGTCCATTTCCCACCGCCAAGCAAATCTATATGAAGGGTACACCAAGTGCCTTTTCCGATTTTCTCTGTTTTCTGTAAAGCTGTGTTTGGGGCATTAGCAAGGCTTAACAATTACCACTGAACAAACGTTTGGAGGGGAAACAAAAGGTGACCTCGAGGGTGGGGGAAGAAAGGAAGAAAGAGCAGAAAGACAGTTCTCTGGGACCAAAGAAATATTTCCCTCACTATGATTTCACAGTAAAAGTTTCCTAAGAAAAAAAGTTTTCAAAGGAGGGTCTTTTAAAAGTGGTCTGTGGTTTGACCCCTCTTTCAAATGTGCTTTTCTGACTAATGTTGGGTGCCCAAGCCATGCTTCTACTATGTAAATATCTCATTAACTGGCTGGAACATCAGCCAGGAAAGTGGACCATGTTTGATTGCTGCTCAACTTCATAAAATCTTTAATGTCCCATAAGTGACCAGATAATGATGTTAGAACAGGGGATGCTTCACCAGCCTTCTTTCCTTCAGCCCCTACTGTTCTGCTCTAGAATGGAAGTGCTGAGCACCAGGGATTTTTGGCCACTATATTCACAATGTCCCTGGCACATAAGAGGTGCTCAGGAAATTAAGTAAGAGAAATTCAATTATTGTTACATCTGAGGGGTGAAAGCCAAAAGTTAAACATAGTAGTATCCTAGACGATTTGAGGAAAATAAAACATGTATGCTGGGAAATTTTTTTAGGTAAGATACTGTACCTTCTTTCCCTGCACAATAGATCCCTTTTCTTCTTGAAGGCAGTTGAAGCCAGTAGCATGACTGAGCCTATTTCCTCAAGGGCTGCATAAAGGCATATCCCAGCAAAACACCCAGTATTGTGTTTCCAAAAATACCTAACGCTCGTTGCAGGCAAAATATCCTTGCAATAATCATGAAGAGAGAAAGATTTTCTCAAGACAAGAAATTGATGGTCAAGCCTGGCTGGAGGCAGGCTGGTAAGACTAGTTCTCTGGAT